>NW_005881328.1:0-5850 GCF_000147115.1 Myotis lucifugus | reverse complement strand
ATGACCCCTCTTCTGGGCATCTACCTGAAAAACTTAAAAACATTTATTTGCACCCCTATGTTCACTGCAGCATTATTTACAGTGGTCAAGACAGAAACAACTGAAGTGTCCTTTGATAGATAATTGGATAAAGGAGATGTGCTACATCTACTCAATGTAATACTACTCAGTCATAAGAAAAGATGAAATACTGCCATTTGGGACAACATGAATGAATCTTGAGAAAATCCTGCTAAGCGAAATAAGTCAGATGAAGAAAAAGTCAAGAACCATTTGATTTCATTCATAAGTGGGATATAAAACTGAAACTCATAGACACAGACAACAGTGTGGTTGCTCCCTGAGGAAAAAGGGGGTTGGAGGGAAGTAGTAAAGGGGGTCAAATATATGGTGATGGAGGAAGATCTGACTTTGAGTGGTAAACACACAAGGCAATATACAGATGATGTGTTATAGAATTGTGCACTTGAAACCTATACAATTATATCAACCAATGTCCCTCCAACAAATTAAAAAATACTTCTTAAATGAATGAACTCCAGTTTTTCTGTTAACTGCTTCACAGAAGTCTATATATCAGATGTCATTTGTGCCAGTTTCAGCGCATCTATCTCCACTGAGCCAAACTGGCTAGGGCTCAGGGCATCTATCTCCACTGAGCCAAACTGGCTAGGGCTCAGCGCATCTATCTCCACTGAGCCAAACTGGCTAGGGCTCAGTGCATCTATCTCTAATAGTCCTCCATGTCTCTCTCTCTTTCTTTTTCTCTCTTTCTTCCTTTCTTTCTCTTTACTTCTAGTCTTCTATTGGCTGAGAAATGAAAATGCTCTACATATTAGAATTGTTTTTCAGCCTAGAGTGCACCTCATCCCTGTTTCTTTCTACCTGTCAACCCTCAGCCCTGTCCATCCATCCTGGGGCACAACCTCTTCCCACAGGGAGCCCAGGTGTTCCTCCCTGCACTTACCACCATGCCTGAATGGGCAGAGCCTTGCAAGTTCAGAGGGCACTGTCCCACCCGTCTCCTCTGTGTCCTGTTCCTCGTGTCTTGGCATTGACCGCTCAGAGACATTCCCAAGCAGGTTTGGGCATTTGGTCCCGTTTCGCTTTGGCCTCTCTCCTGACTTGTTCCCATTCCCACCATTCGTTTCTGGTTGATTGCAAACTTCAAACTGAGATGGTTGAGAACGTTGCAGTGTAAGGACCTCAAAGATAAGGTCCCTCTCTCTCGTCACAAAAGAAAGCACTACTTGGAGGGGGAAAGGATCCCCCCCCTTCCTGTGCAGGCCCCATGCCAGATCTGACACCGTTGCTAGGAAGTAATACCTGGGCCTATCCTCACTGTCTGCAACCATGTGGCAATGGACTGGCTCACACAGAGTGTGGGCCCCGGGAGACCCCAAGGACAGTGTCCAGGGGCAAAATCCCAATAAAACCTCAATCTAAAGGAGTTGGCCAGAGTGTTCACAACAGGGTACAAGGCACTGGAAGAGAGACCAAGACGCTAGTTACCCTCTCACAGTGGCTGTGTATGTGGTTTCTCTCACAGTGCAGGGAGGTGACACTTTTTGCCCCACATTTGGGAGGCACTTAGCGTAGAGGTCCCCTCTCTGATGGCTTCTAAGAGGGAGCAGCTTGGGCATTCACACCGGCTTCCAGATGGCCAGGGAGGAGTGTGATTTTATTTTTAAACCTGCCTTCCTATGAGTCACCTTAGGTCAGAGTCACTGTTTGGTCAGATGCTGTGTTTAAGCCCCTAGTGCTAGTGCAGCTTCTGCCCTGTGTTAATAGCTCTGTGCAAGCATGAGTGACCCTTTCAAGTTGGCCGCTAACCCGGCTCTGATTGTTCCTGAGTAGGCACAGCTTTGCACATGTGTGCATCCTTCGCGACTTCAGAATTGTGATCCCTGGAGGCCTGTTAGCTGTCTCCCTCTCTCTGGTTTCTCTCTGCTCTGCATCATGGAGTTACCAGCCTTCTCTGAATTGCTCTGCACCAAGCTCTCCATTATTTTCGGCAATGACTTGGGCTATGGAGTTCTCCGCACTCCAAATGGCACCAATCCCTCAGGCAGAGCTACAGAGTTCTTCAGTCTTCATGGCCTGCCGTGGCCCTGGGCAGAATCTCTGTGCACCAGAGGCGGGGGGCAGAGATCCGCTGTTACCAGAGTGACGCCCCGCTCTATGAGTGAGCCCTGTGGGGGCTGGGGGAGGTGGCCACCCTTTATCTTAGCTTGCCTCTTCTGGCATGGAACCTGCCAGCGTTCTCAGCCTCCGCACCTGATAGAGCATCCTTCCTAAGTTAAACCTGAGTGAGGAAGGAAAACTCCATCCTCTGGGCCATGCCTGTGTAGCATAGAGCTTCTGCAACATGGGGGTGGGGAAACAAAATGGCAGCCTGCTCCTCCCCAGGTGACGCCATAGCTCAGGACTGGGGACTAGAAGGAGAAAGAGCCCCTGCCTGCTTGGCTGCACATGTCTAGAGTAGAGCTTCTATGTGAAGCTGTGAAGATGGGTAATAGAGCAGGTTCTGGTGCAAATGGCACAGAATCTCACTGTTCCTAGCAAGGCATAGTAGATTTTCTTGAATGAATCTCTCTCCATTTGCTCTATGCCCTTAAGACAATTGTCAAAAACTATGAATGATTGTCTTTTATAACTTTCACCAGTTACTTTGTTTTTTGGGAGAGGGTTCACCCAGGTTCTTACTGCGTTCTGAAAGTTTTGAATCTACACATATTATTATTTGATTAGAATTAGGCTCTACTCATCTAGTTGACAAATATGTAGAGTGTGCAGGCAGGCAATGATTTGTTGCTGGTTGGCCTATGTTGTTAACTTCCTGTTTCAGGTTTACATGTATGCAGCACTCCTCTAGAGCAGGAGCCTCAAAGGGCGAGGCCATGTCTGTTTGGTCTTTGTGAATCTCTTCAGCACTTGGCACAAGTTGGGATGTATAGTTGATTAATTCCTTCCTTCCTGGTGTCTTTATTTAACTAACATCATATTTTCAAAAATATGTATTTTTCTGTAGTGCTCATTTCCTCTTGCCTTATTTAACAAATCACTCTGGATTTTTTATTATTTGCCTCTGATATAAAAGTTATTTTGCTACTCTTTTTGAATGTCTCATATGCATTAGGCCTGTCTGTATATAATTTCATCAATGGTAGCAATAACCTGTGGTTGAAGTATGCTTACCCCATTTAACAGACAAGAAACCCGAGCCCTATTGGGTTTGGCTCAGTGGATAGAGTGTCGGCCTGAGGACTGCCCAGGTTCAATTCTGGTCAAGGGCACATACCTTGGTTGAAGGTTCCCCAGCCCTGGTCTGGGTGCATGCAGGAGATAACCAATCAATGTATCTCTTTCATATCAGTGTTTCTTTCTGTCTCTCCCTCTCCCTTCCACTCTCTCTAAAAACCAATGGAAAAATATCCTCGGGTGAGGATTAACAACAACAACAACAACAACAAAAACCCACACATACACACCAGAAACCTGAGACTCAGACAGGTTCATGAATTCGCCTAAAGTTATAGCAAGTCAGTGACAGAGCTGTGCCTCCTGACTCCAAAGCCGATTCTCTTTCCCGGATGCTAACCTACCCTGACACTACTGGAGTCATGTACAGTATCGCATGCTTTGGAAGCCTGCTGGTTTCCCTAAGCAAACACGTGATCTGGCCTCTTGGTGTTGGTGCACTTTGGCACACACAGTGACTAATGAAGAACCACAGGGTGAATAGGGCGACCCTGTTGCATCACCCCCAGCCCCCCACTGACCCCAATTAAGCGCTGATTTATAAAGATGTAGCCCACAAAACGGCAACTATAAGTCAACTACAACCAATCTGGCTCTTGTTAGCCCCGTTGTAATGAGAACTTGTATGAATATCATTATAAAACACTTATTTAGAACAAGAATTGTGCTGACCTCAGAATTTTCTCTTACATGAAAAAAACAAAACAGGAATGTGAAGCATATCTATATCTCCATTTAAAAAAATAGATTTGAAATGAACTCTTCAGAAAGCCTGCATCCTCGAGAATAGTCAATCCCTCAGTGGAATTCAAGTGGTTCAGTTGGATTGCATTAGTTGTTTCCTTCAAACTCATCTAAGCTCACACCTTCCCCACCAAGATGCAAAATCAGCAAAACCGAGAGGGCCCTGGCTTGTTTGCTCAGTGGTTAGAGTGTCGACCCTCATACTGAAGGACCATGGGTTCGACTCCTGGTCGCAGGCATCCTCGTTGGAGAGCCTCCAGGAGGCAACCAATCGATGTGTCTCTCCCACATTGATGATGTTTCTCTCTCTCTCCCTCCCTCCCTCCTTTCCACTCTCATAAACAAACAAACAAAACAAAGAAAACAAAGAGGGTGAAACTGAAAGAATTTGAGTGGAAATTTCTAAGGAAAATGTGGGGATTTTTTTCCCTTCCTTAGCAAAAAAAAAAAAAAAAAAGTTACCATTTCGTCAATTGTATTAAACTGAAAACGTATTAGGTGTTACACAGCTTTTCCTCTAAGTTCTATAAAACACCTGGAGTAGACCACCTATCAGGAAGTCTTCAAGTATTAGTTGATTATTGCAGCCCAAATCTTCCCTTCATTGTCATGGCTGATAGAACCAGGGCTAAGTCACTTTAAGAGTTTGCCCATAAATCTGCTCCATTACCAGCCCTCACCTGCCACGTGGCTTACTCAGACCCTTTTTTTTTTCTTTTTGTATCTCTCTGGGAGTTCCAAGTTGGGGTTGGAACGTCTCACACATAATTTGAGCTGCGTTCTAATCATCTCTCCCTTCCCTGTCTTCTGGCGGTTGTTTCTGTTGTCTAGAGTGTGCTGTTTTTCTGCTCAACCACGTTGATGACCTCTGGGTAGGATTGGGCATAGGAGAGGGAATCAATGATGTCAGTCCTTTCTTTGCCACCCAGTCCCAGGGACCAATGACCTGCAGGTTTCCCAGGTGGGGTCAGTTTCCTAGAGCAGTGGTCGGCAAACTCATTAGTCAACAGAGCCAAATATCAATAGTACAACGAATGAAATTTCTTTTGAGAGCCAAATTTTTAAACTTAAACTATAAAGGTAGGTACATTGTTATTAACTTAATTAGGGTACTCCTAAGGCTTAGGAAGAGCCACACTCAAGGGGCCAAAGAGCCGCATGTGGCTCGCGAGCCGCAGTTTGCCGACCACGGTCCTAGAGCATTTGGGGCATGAAGAGGTAGAAGAGAATGCCTGGCCCTCAGGGCAGCTCCCTCCCGGGAGAGTAGGGAAGAGTTCAGCTGACTGTGCCATTTAATCTTCCGCAAATTACCAATCAGTTAAGGTTTCCAACTGTGTGGGGAGGTGTTGTAAGCAGTCAGACACCTGAATAGAGCAGGACGATGGCCCAGGTACAGAAGGTCATCGGATGGAAAGCCCCAGGTGCCTAGCAATGGACAATCAGTTGTGGCACCTCGCCCCCATGGTGACTTTTCCTCCCCTAGCATGTCCCTGGTCATGAGGTTTGAACCCCCTGACCTTTCCTCCCTAGAGATACAATTTAGGCCTCAGTTGTATTTCAGCTCCAGGCCCAGATAAGCAACAAAACCAGCCACGGCTGATGCCAGGACCAGATGCATTGAGTAATGACCCCCTGCCCTGATGCTGCCAATCAATCAGTGAGGCCTCAACCCTGAAAGGACACACCTGGAAAACTGCTGGATAGTCTATTGAGATCTTCTCCTGGGACCTCCCCTAAAACCTCCACCCTTAAACCCTTAGGACAGGACAGGGACCCAGTGCACTCTTCCTCCTGGGAGCACGTCCCTCCCTTTCCCTTCTCCTCCCCTCCCCCCCCCCACTCACC
>NW_005881327.1:0-5851 GCF_000147115.1 Myotis lucifugus | reverse complement strand
TCAGACCAGCCTGCATCCTCTCCAATTGGGGACCCACAGGGATCGGGCCTAAACCAGCAGTCAGACATCCCTCTCGCAATCTGGGACCGCTGGCTCCTAACTGCTCACATGCCTGCCTGCCTGGTCACCCCTAACTGCCCTCCCTAGCCAGCCTGGTTGCCCCCAACTGCCCTCCCCTGCTGATCTGATCTTACCCCCAACTGCCCTCCCCTCCTGGCCTGATCTCGCTGCTAACTGCCCTCCTCTGCTGGCCAATTTGGTTCTAATTGGTCAGATTCAATGCCAGTCAGCATCAAAAGCTCCGCCTGCTAGGCAGCCATTGGCACCCCACAGCACCCACATTTGGTTCTGATTGGTTGGTTTCTATTCCAGTCAGCATCTCCGGGCCTATCTCAGGGCCTGATCAGAGAGGTGGGGCTGAACAGCAGCCCCCAGGAGGCCAGGAGAGAAAGAAAGGCCTGGTTGCTAGCAAAGCTGGGAAAGAAAGAGGGAGAGAAAGAGAGAGGCAAGTACTGATCAACAGCTGCCACTGAGGCTGCGGATTAGACCCTGCCTCTCTCTCTGGGTCTCAGCCCCCTGGCCAGTCAGTGCTGGGTCGCCAAGGCAACCCAGTGCTGACTGAAGGACTTCCGGGTTGTTACAACCCTGGGCTTTTATATATTAGGATAATTATTATTAATTCAAATTCTTCTAGGTAGTTATGGGAAGGCCAGAAGTTTCTCTTGAGCCAGAGACTAAAGTTGCCTTTAGCTCAAAACAATCATCTTATCACAAAGTCACATCTTAGGGTGACTCATTCTGAACCCCCACAATATCACAGTGAATTACTTACATAACTTATTCATCAGAAGGCACTTGAAGATCCTCTTCTTGCTATGCCTGCCAATCCAAAGCTACTATGTCACAAACTGCCAATTTTAATCAATATTTCACCTTGCAAGATCTACCCTAAAGCCACCCTGCACCGGTCTTAAACCCCTTAAAAGTATACGGCCAGGGCTCTAGACCTGATAATGTCTTCACCACAGACCTTGCTTCTGAAACACTTCAAAGTCACTGTCAAGGGGGTGCACTTACTGCACTAAATCAAAATTAGCTTCTGGGGATCAACATATTTTCCTGGTAATAATTATGGAGAGTTATCAATCAACCCAGCAGTACTATTTACCATATTTAAAAAATATCTAAACCTCAATTTCTCACATGAAATTGGGTATTGCAATCATTATTTGTGAGGATAGCTCATGAGTGAATATTTTAAACAATGATTAAAGTATTTTCAATTTAAAAATTACATGAGTTCACAAACTTTAAAATTTATAAACTTAATAATTACAGGAGCTTATACATCCTTACAAATTCTTAATTTTGTAACTTCCATTCTTTTGACATTGTTTCTGTAAATGCTGACTCTGACTATTACATAGCTTGTAGATCAACAACATGTTTGCATAAGAATCCTAGGAACTGACTTCAGAAGATGCAAACTCCAGCCTTCAGTCATCTCAGTTCTGGGAGATTTGCTGACTTTTAATTGTAGAACCAGGATGATGTAGAACCAGGATGAAGAAGATGAGGATGATGCACACCAGACCATCCCTTGACCAGTTTCAAAGTCCTTAACAGAATGGATTGTGCTGGCCTGCATGCAGAGAACTTTTTAATCTCCTCCCCTTCATTTCTTTGTTTTGCTTTCCCTCTCCCTCATTATAAAAACCTCTGTTTTCACTGAGTTATGCAAATGGGCTTTGTGACAAGAGCCCGCCATCTTCTCAGGTGACCAGCACTTGAATAAACCTCTTTCCTTTTGCACCAGCATCTGTCTCACAGGGTTGACTTTAGTGGCAGCAGGCAGCCAAACTTGGGTTCTGGTTACTGTTTGTCCTTCTATTAAAAACAAGTTCAGAATATAAGTTAATTGGGATGTCATAATCACATTCAAAGAGCTGTTTACAATATAATTATAAAATTTATTTTTCTTTATTTTTCCTGGCTTTGAAAAATATGGCTTTAAAAACCTTGAAAGTGTACTTTCTTCCACATGCAATAAATTAACTGCAAAGGTTTCCCCAGCAGTAATTTTTATTGTCTTTGGAAAGTATCTACACAGTATATCCAATTGAAAAAAATATGCCAGATAAAAACTAGTCAACAATAAAAGAAACTTAGTGGATCATCAATGGATATGTTCAAGCTGACCTAAGATAGCAGGCATTAGATGTCGTAGAAGGGATTCAAGAATCCATTAGAATGTAAGCTCCATAAGAGCAAAGGCTTAGTATGGCTTATTCACTCATGTATCCCAAATGACTAGACTAATACTTGCCATATAGCTCGATAAATGCTTGGAGAATAAATGAATAAATCAGCCAGAAACTCAGACTTGATAACATTTAAATTTTAAGAATTGTACACATAGGATAGCTCCATGTGTCTTTGCCATGGGATCTGCCTTTTATCCTTGATGCTAACATATGGCCCAACCCAGTTCCCAGTATGAGAAAGCACATCATAATTGGAAGCCAAATCTTTAGTTAGAATAAAGTGTGTACTTGCCTGGAAGGTCATTTTTGGTCATTTTTGGAAAGGGATGTAGAGGATTAAGCAGTAGAAGGTCAAGATCAGAGTATAGGATTCGGGAAGGAGAAAAAAGATACAACTCTCTTGAGTATGAAAGACAAAATGCCAAATGCTAATACTGAACAAATAAAATTTTCCTGGATTGTGCTCTGTGTTTTAGTTATAACAGTAACGATAATGAACAATTGTGTTCAAAATGACAGGCTCTTCACACTCTTAAATTTTGTTGTTTTTGCTCATCAACCCTATGCTTTCAAGCCAAAAATGTCCAATCAGAGTTATATCAGGGTATAAAAATCAGCAAGAGAGAGCCTGGGGAGGGGGACCCAAACTATTAATTAGTGAGGGAAATTATACAGGAAAGACTCTACCCGTTAATGTTTGCTTCTTCTGTTTCACACATACAGATTTCCCAAATTTTACATTACCATAAGGTTTCATGAAAGTGCACTATTTGAAAATCTAGACAAAGTGGTCCGTCCACTTGAACGTGCCACACTTCCTGTCATGTTTCTGATTTCACTCCTTTGTGCCTTTTCTATCTAAAACTTTGTTAGCCAAGAGTTCAATGTGGTTCACTTAGAATTCTGAACATTTCCAAGTTTTGTATATTAATCATCTTTCAGAAATTTTGAAGAATATAGAACCCTCAGAATATTTAAAAAATCATTCTCTATTCTCCTTTTATTTGCTGCTTAAGTCAGTCCTATTTGACTCTCAATTTAGATGCTAAATTCACTTTCTTGAGGTTCTATAGAAATAATATAATAACATAAAAAGTTATATTGTTATAATATGCTAATAATTATATTACTAAATTATTATATATAAATTTAAATTACATATATATGTAATACAAACCCTTATATAAATAATAATATAAATTAATCATTATATATTATGTATAATATAAGAATATTAATTATATATTACATCATATTACTAGTATATGTAAGTTATAATATGTAATATATAATTTATTAATATAATTATGTTATAACATAATAATACATAATATATAGTATTCATTTATTACTGTATTACACATAATTATATATAGAATAAAATAATATAAGTTGTAATATATAATAATCAATAATTAACAAGGATAAGAATATTAAGGCTATCTTACCTAATGTCTTTGCTTAAGTGAAGTTGGATTTTTTTTCCCATAAAAAAATAATAACCTGACACAATGTTGAATACTTACACATTCAAATACTGAGTGGATTCAGATGGAATCTGTATCATTTGATCGAGGCTATTGAGTCATATCCTTCAGTCCCTATAAACTGCTACGAATCTCTAAGACTCACATCATTTTAAGGTGAGTCACAGTGCTTTCCATTTTTACTGCCTGGAAGAAAAATAAAAACTCACTATGCTTTAGTGACCAAAAAAATATTAATTATATTCTTTCATATGTTTTTGGGAATCTCATTAATTGGTATGCAAATCCTATATACTATACTGTATACTTACCAATCACACAGAGGGCATGGATTCTACTGCATGTCATATAATGAATACCATATTTAAAGAATGAGAATATTTGGGGAAAATTAGAAAATGCGTACCTAGAATTAATAATCTACAAATTAATTGCTGTTGTTTCCAAAACTTTAAGTACATTAGTACATCTTTTAATTGTTTTTTCTTTAAGTGTAAAAAACATGGACAGATTGTGAAAAAGTTTCTATGGTTAGGCAGACTCATGCTTCCTCATTGGTAATCTCTCTGCCTTAGAGAGGGCTTTCATGTTGAGATCCTGGTATTTCATTGGAGGATGTGAACATGAGATGGAGTTTCTTATCAAGGGCCTACAGTTACTCATTCCAGTAATTTTAAAATGTTCATTATGAAAGGCATACTTGACATTGAATGTGGAGATATGAGTTCTGAAATCATTAGTTTGATATACTTTGGAGGTTTGCTCAACCCTAGAGGAATCTTTTAGATTCTGAAAATAATTTATGTGTCACTCTCTCTCTTTAACTTTCTCAAACACAAATATGACCAAAGCAAAACCTACAGAGAGGCACACTCACTGTCCGCAGCACACACAGTCCAGGCTCTTCAAAATAAGTATTCCAGCAGCATAAGACTTCTGGGGCGTCAGTGAAACTCCAAGGAGGCCCTTTAGGTCTGTGAAGCAACGGATTGTCAGTGACATAGGACTAGGACAAGCCTACATGCTTCTATTCTCTGATTACATAATCTGTTCAAAGCATTCTAAAAAATTGACTCACAAAGATGATATTTTAGAAACGAAATATTTCCACTGATTCCCAAAGACATAATTTCACTAAGAAACCGAGCAGTAAGGACAAAAAGAACCTCAAATTCTGACAAGGGGAAGTGAAGCAGGAACTTGGCTTAGGTTTCCATGAATAACTAGGCGATTCTAATATTTCTGAAAACAAAACTATGTTCTTTGGTAAACAGCCAAACTCCCAACAATTCTTCCATAAAGCCATATGCAGTTTACTCTATTGCATGTGGCACATTTTCAGATCTGACTTTTTTCATTTTTTTTGCAAAGAAAGCTAGTTTTCTCTAAGAGGTGACTGAGTTTCTAAAAGCTGCTCTGAACAGTGGAGGCTATTCATATTATGGATGCGAATTAATTCGTTCAGAATCTCTTTCTCCATCAGGATGCTCTAAGAGTTTTAATAGTCAATAAGGTAATAAGTGGTGCTGTAAGTTATTAAAATGTAGTTCCTACATAGCTAATAAAAGGGATTGATATTCAGTTCACTGCTCACAATTTCATCCAAAATGTTGTCCATTTTATGAGGTGCTATGAACAGTTTCATTTGACTTAATCTTTCACCCCTTCCGATAATCATAAAATGGAGTCATTCTCTGTTTTCCTGGGTCAAACCCGTAATGCTCTTCTACATGATGTATGCTAGAATCAATAGCCCATTTATGCTCCTAAATCTTTTTGAAAAGAAATTACGTTTTATAAACATTAAATTATAATAAAATTACACCTATAAAATTATAGTGAAATAAAGAAAAGGTATTATATTAAGCATGCATGGGACTTCTAAGAAGTTAATACCCCATCACATACTGTTGGTGGTTTCTTACAATAGATTCATAAACACGAGGACTCTGCTGCTGTCCTCACCACTCGGCACAGCTCAGACCATCCTGTGGTCAGTGGCCGGCAGTGATGGGTGACAACAGTGCTGACTGAAAGAGCTGTCCGCGCCTCAACCCTTCATTCATGGAAAACCGCCACTGAATTTATTAAAGCATTTTG
>NW_005881326.1:0-5852 GCF_000147115.1 Myotis lucifugus | reverse complement strand
TGCAGTTTAAGTTTCTACTCGTATGCTAACCACAGCGCTCCTAGGCCTCGCCCAGGTAAACTCCGATTCTCTATATTCATAGTTTATTCTATATGTACATATATTCTTTATGTTCTCCAAAGTTGGAGCGCAGCAGTTTTGTCCCATGATCTTAGTCCTATGATAGATCTAAAAAGAGCTATTGGTTTTCATTTTGTTCAGCTTTTTCTTATGAGGAGAATGGGAGTGGTACCTTCAAGCTTCTTATATACTGGACCAGAAACTAGAAATCTCACGTGTGTTTTGAATATTGTCATTTTGTTTTTGCAAAAATATTTTGTTTTGTTCTTTTGTAAGTGCCAATATTTTCCTCTCTCCGTGGAGGCAAAAAAAATCTCAGATTTTATCCTGGCTGGATGGCTCAGTTAATTGGAGTATCGTCCCATACACCAAAAGGTTGTGGGGTTGATCCCCAGTTGGGGTGTGATGGGAGGCAACTGATCAATGTTTCTCTCTCAGATTGATGTTTCCCTCTCTTTCTCTCATTCTCTCTCTCTCTCTCTCTCAAAATCAATAAAAAGCATATCCTCAGTGAGGATAAAAACAAGGTCTAACATTTCTTATTAATGATTTAAAATGTATAATGTAACAAAATAAAGTGCTTGCTCTCACTGAATCATGTTCAGTCCTGCTTTGTCCCATGACTTTCAGGCTAATAGCTTCCACTTAGTCTTACATGTAGACATGCTAATTGTTGCAGGAATTTTGTTTGTGGCTTGATTTTTATGTATTGTTTATCAAAGATTTGAAGGAAGCTTGTGACTAAACTAACATCAAATAGCACAACCTTCTTGGGGCCCAAATGTCTACGCTGGTCAATGACCTCTTGCCCCTCTTGACATAAAAGAAGCCTGAACTCTGTACTTTTTAAAGGCAGATTTGAGGACTTGGGCTCCCCTCCTCTCAGTTGGTGTCTTTTCAACAAACAAATCTTTCTTTACTCCAAACTCTGACATTTTGAGTTTGGGCCTTTTGAAGCATTAGGCACACCAACTTTGGTAACAATAACACAATCAATTTTTAAGTTATGAAAGTTGCTTTCCACTATAAAATGCTAACTAAATAACTTGAACATTTGATCATTAGTTGAGGTTATTCAATATCTGCCATTGAGAAGCATATATTTTTTGTTTGTTTGTTTTGGTTAATCCTCATCTGAGGATATTTTTCCATTGATTTTTAGTGAGAGTGGAAGAGAGAGGAAAAGTCAGAGCGAAACATTGATGTGAGAGAAACACACTGGTTGCCTCCTTCACAAGTCCTGACCAGGGCCTGGGCCAGGGAGGAGCCTGCAACCAAGGTATGTGCCCTTGACTGGAATCAAACCCAGGACCCTTCAGTCCACAGGCCAAAACTCTATCTACTGAGCCAAACTGGCTAGGGCCATATATTGTTTTTTATAGAAATCGGAGTTGGTATTCCACATATAATAACACTAGAGGCCTGGTGCACAAAATTCGTGCACAAGTAGGGTCCCTAGGCCTGGCCAGCGATCAGGGCTGATCTGTAGGGTGACCGGCGGGGTGATTGGGGCCCCCACTTGCACCCACCTTGGCTGGCCTGGCACCGCTTGCTTGCCAGCCCTGCCCCCCGCTGCCTATGCGGTTCGGGGCCTATGGGCTGGGGGAAGCTCCTGCATTGAGTGTCTGCCCCCTGGTGGTCAGTGCACATCATAGCAACCGGTTGTTCCACCGGTTGCCCTGCCGTTTGGTTGATTTGCATATTAGGGTTTTATATGGTTACATGCTTTACACAAATACACTTTACACAATTTGAGTGGTGGTGTTTAGACAGATAGGCTCTGCAATAATCCAGATAAATTGGAATTAGGCTGGTGTACGAACTATAGATAAGCAATTTTCCTTGATAGATGGATTAGTTTATTCAAATAGGTAGTAATATTTGCAAACAACTTATTTGATTCGTATCTCTAGTGAACTTATGGAGTATTTGAATAAATTTGAATCTTCACAGTAGAGATGTTTTTGTGATGGTTATCAAATTTTAGTCTTTTTAAAAAAATCTTTATTGTTGAAAGTATCAAATTTTTCTTTGATAAAATAATTTTATACATGTATATGGCTATATATCCTCAACATTTCAAAATTATCCAATTTCAAGTTAGATTATTTTCATCAAGTTTCAAATTATGTAAAAAATGTATTTTTTGGAATATTATAAATATTGTAATTTTAAAACAAAATTACCTTTAAAATTAGTTAATAAAATACTGTGCAATTTGATATCCATTATCAATCCTCTAAAAATAAAGAAAAACGACTCATCTTAAATTTTGAAATTCTACATCTTCCTTTTATTCTCTTATTTTATATTTTCATTCATTCCCCCAAATATTTTATTTTATTATTTTATGTTTAATCTTTATCATCACCTATCACATATCATTGTGAAAAAGCCTATTATCTTAAATTTTAAAAATATTTTAAAGGTAAAAATATTTTATAATTATAGTTATAATGCATAGTAGAGAAATGATAAAAAAGATAATATAATCTTGATAATTATGAAATACAAAAAGAAAAATCTTATTAAAATTGCCACTCTTGCCAGAACCGGTTTGGCTCAGTGGATAGAGTGTCGGCCTGCGGACTGAAAGGTCCCAGGTTCGATTCCGGTCAAGGGCATGTACCTGGGTTGTGGGCACATCCCCAGTAGGAGGTGTGCAGGAGGCAGCTGATCGATGTTTCTCTCTCATCGATGTTTCTAACTATCTCTCTCCCTTCCTCTCTGTAAAAAAATCAATAAAATATATTTTAAAAAAAAGAAATTGCCACTCTTAAGAAAATGGATGAAATTATGGGTTTATGTCTCTCTCTGTGGATAAGTAATAGTTATCATTAGAATGTGACAAGGGTACACTAAAGTTTCTATTCCTGTGTGTGTGTGGTTTTTTTTTTGTGTGTGTGTGTGTGTGAAACTTGATTCACAATAATAGTAATTGGGTATGGAAGGAATTTTGTTGTGTAAATGCCACTTAATTCTTTGAACTCTTTCCAAGTTATAGTGTTAATGATCTAAAATCAATAATTACATTAGATCCTCCTTCAGTTTTGTTGAAAGCAAAGTCTTGGAAGCCACCTGAGAAGCACAGGAACTTGATATTCATCATAAGCATAATTAATTTTCTCAATACCCACAGCAATATTTTGACTCTTACTTAGAGATTAGATATTTGAATCTCCTTAGAGATTTCTATTCCTGAGGTCAATGCCTAGTAATATTCCAGATGGGCCAGAGCTCTGCCTTTCTTATGCAAAGTGAGAATGGCAATTGTGAAAGGGAGGTGGAAAACAAATTAGGTTGAAGGTTGGCCTTTACCCCAGGTCTATTCTCAGATAGACCAATTTTAGGAAAGACATCATAGAGGAGTTAAGAATGTGGCAATGAATTTCATTGCAAAGTATCGTGCCTGGGCAGCCTTTGGAAAATCTTGACACACCCTCTGCAGTATTGGTCTCTCCCAACTTTCAAATTTTTGGCTTACTGAGAATAAAGCATTTAGTAGTTACACACACATGCAGAATTCCAAAGATGGATCTAATAATTTCAGTTGCAAAAGTACTTGTAAAGTAAATGCTAGAAAATAAGAGCAAAAAGTATATTAAAGAAAAAAATAACCATTAGACTTATTCAAAGAATAAATTAAAAAGAAGAAATCTGTTATAAAATATCACAAATTAATAGGTTAGTTTGTTATAAATGTAATGCAATTCTACTACAAATTACAATGGCAACATGTTTTAAACTTGACAAAGCATCTGATTATTTTTATCAATTTCCAAAAAGCTTTGGTAAAGTTCATGATTCATTTCTAATTTAAAAACATGAAGTCAACACACACTAATGGATGCTAAAATGAGTGTGTGAAAATTTGAGGAAAATAGGATGTATATTCTCATATTACTTCCCTCAAGTTATTTGTTAGCTAGAGGGAAAGAAAGTTTACAGTGGAAAAAACGTGTCAGAAACTATCTTAATTCTCATGAGCCCTGTGGTGTCATGTGATATGATGTACAGAGAAGGATACTGAATCAATTCTGTGTTCTTCTTCCCAAACATTCATAATCCCAATCATGTAAAAATACTAGCTCAATTAAATGGAGCAACATTTGGCAAAACAACTGATCAAAACTGTTTAGTGATGTCACGGTCAAAAAAGATAGATTGAGAAACTATTATAGATTGCCTAAGATTAATGCAATACAGGATCCTGAATAGGATCATAGAACAACAACAAAGACATTGATTAAAAACCAAACTTGGTGAAATTTGAATAGGGCTTTATTTAGTTGATGGTATTGTACCAATATTAATTTCCTGGTTCTGATAAATGTACTATGTTATGTAACATGCTAACATTGAAGGAAGCTGGGAGAAAGATACATGACTAGCTAAGATCTGGAAACAGCCTAAGTGCCCATCAGTAGATGAGTAGATAAAAAAAGCCATTGTACAATTACACAATGAAATAGTTATGCAGCTGTAAAAGAAGAAGGATCTCTTACCCTTTGAGACAGCATGGAGGGACCTGGAGAATATTATGCTAAGTGAAATAAGCCAGTCAGAGAAAGACAAGTATCACATGATCTCACTCATATGTGAAATCTAATGAACAAAATAAACTGATGAAAAAAATTAGATCCAGAGACAGAAACATGGAACAGACTATTGAATCCCATAGGGAAGGCAGGGGTGGGTGGGAAGCGATTGACCAAAGAACTTATATGCATACTAGAGGCCTGATGCATGAAATTCGTGCAAGAATAGGCCTTCCTTCCCCCCTCTGCTGGCACTGGCTTCCCTCTGGCACCCGGATCCCAGCTGGCTTCCCTCCAGCCACGGCAGGCACCCAGGACCTGGGCTTTTCTCTGGCTCTGGCTTCATCCGGAAGGACGTCTGGAATGATGTCCTAAAGGATGTCTGGTTTAATTAGCATATTAACTTTTTATTATTATTGATGTGCATAACATATGGACATAAAACAACAGTGTGGTGAAGGCCCTGGGTGGGGGAGGAGGGAGGGAGCAGGCTAGAAGGGGTCAATGAGGTAAAAGGGGATATCTGTAATACTTGCAACAATAAAGACAAATTTTAAAAAAGATATATGGAAGCTCTACTATTTTTCAACTTTTCTACAAGTCTAAAAGTAGTTAAAAATAAAATTACAAAATAAATGCAGTGCCAGAATCACATACTAGTATATAATCATTTCTTCAGTATGATAGGATGATTTCTTTAACCTGATTTTCAAAAATACTATAGCTATTACCAACCAAAAGCCAATATCATGCTTATGGTGAAATACCAAAGGCATTAAAGTTCAGAAAAGTATGCCTCTCATTGCCATCATTACTCATTATTTTTATAAAAGGTCTAGTCACTGCAAAAGACAAAAAAAATGTCAAAAGAAGTATAATGTTTGGCTGATTTAGTTTGCATCCTATAAAACACAAGTAAATCAACTGAATAGCATTAGAATTAATGATTTTTGAAAGGCAGTGAGTTACAAAGTAAACAAATAAAAATCAATTGTTTTTCTATTTTTTAGTTAAAAATATAATTGAATAAAATAAACTCAATATCAGACAAAATATAAAACACATATCAATAAAATTAATAAAGTACTTACGTGAGAAAAACTGAAAACTCTACTTAGTGACATAAATGTGATTTGATTAAATGAAAACATAACATAATAGGAATACCAGTTATTAAAATATATAGTTTTTCTAAATTTATTATTTATTTAATGCAATTTCAAGTGAAATTAGAGTCAAAATATATTTGAAACT
>NW_005881325.1:0-5853 GCF_000147115.1 Myotis lucifugus | reverse complement strand
CTGGGAGGTGGGGAAGGCGCAGAGGGGGACTCTCTTGACCCGGGAGAGAGAGTCACGGAGACATGACAGTATAAGCCATAGAGCTTGGGGCGGTCTGTCTTTTTTTCATCCTTGATAGTTTCCAGAATAATGGTGCATCCTCCCTCGGGTTGGTGGAGTCAATGGAAGGCCGCCGGCTGCTGTCCAGCGTGGCTTGGGTCACCGATCTCTCTCGTGATACAGTGTAAACCCTCTCTCCGGCGAGGAGAGACCACAGTTAGTCACTCTCTTCCACGCAGCACTGCCCAACGATGATTAATGGGCCTTCTCTCAGCTTGTTTTCCTCCTCCAGGCTCTTCCTCACAACCCACCAGCAGCTCCATTCCCCAGGCCTCTCAGCGTCCCTGTGGCTTTCTCCACATTCCCTCCAACCAGCTGGCGCTTTTCTTGAATGAAAGAGCATCCATGATAGGAATGGGATGAGCTGCCAGGCCAAGGCGGGCACCTGGAGCCCAGCCGCACGCTGCGGGCAGAAGCTGGCTCTGGGCCCTGAAAATGAGCTGAATCAGGGAGGGCCTGAGAACCCCTGTGGCAGCCGGGACCCCAGAGTTCTCCAGGGAGCCCTGAAACCAGAGAGGGCAGGCAGCAGATCAGCATTCCCTCCCACCGTGATGTCTATGCTGCTAGCCATCAGCCCTCGGACCTTTCACCCAGATTTCGCTTTCAGGGCCTGTCTGAGCACCGAGGTCCCTGGCGATCCAACAGGAATTGACTGGACACTAAAATAATCCCTTTATAGCCAGATAAAGACAACCTGGAGGGCTCGGCCAGCGTGGCTCAGTGGTTGAGTATTGACCTATGAACCAGGAGGTCAAGGTTCGATTCCCTGTCAGGGCACATGTCTGGGATGCAGGCTCAGGGATGCAGACTCAGGGACTCGGGCTCAATCGCCCGTGTGGGGTGTGCAGGAGGCAGCCGATCAATGACTCTCTCTCATCATTGATGTTTTTATCTCTCTCTCTCCCTCTCCCTTCCTCCCTCTGAAATCAATACATAGTTTAAAAAAAAAACACATACACACAAAGGTGGACACCCCTGGTCTGTTGCCATAATCTCCCTTCTGTATGTTCTTCCAAAATCCTGCTCAGCAAATGCTCACTTTCATCAATACGTCCAGGCATCCGGTTCACCTGGGCCGGAAGCACCGACGTCCAGCGGTGCGGCCGGAATTCATACTGCTCCCCGGTGACCTCTGGAGGTGACTGCATCCCCATCTCCCCACCTTAGCCTGCACTTCCATAGGTAAGGACTGGCAATGAGAGTCGCACCTGTTGTCACCCAACTGCTACCCCCATCCCCAAATCCAGAGCCGAGAAGCGAAAGGCCTCAAAGCTAGCCACCCAAGAGGAGGCTGGTGCTGAAATAGAACAGCACCAACGCGGCTTCAGGATGATTTTCCCACTGGGCGCGGTGACCTTTCGAGCCGCGTTTATTTGGTAATGACCTTTAGAGAGCAACTAACAAAAATGAAATGCTTCAAAGGAGTAAATTAGATCATGCAGATGTTCCCCAGTGGGAAGGGACGCCCAAGGAATACGGGGGACCCATAAAAGCAGCCCGGCCCCGGGAAGCCACCGTCGAGTGTGCCCATCAGACTGACACTATGTGGATGCGGAGTTCTCGAAAGCCTTTCAATCCAACCGCTGAGGACCCGGAGCCAGGCCGACCTGGGCAGAACAGATGATTATTTCCTGAATTGAACCCAAATTACCAGTTGACATTTCATTTTGGTTCCCGTTGGAGCAGAGTAACTTGCATTAGTTGGATGCCCAACAAGGATTTACAGTGTGGGGGGAGGGAAGGGGAGGTCCCAAAGGTTTGGGTCAAGAGGCAGCTTGGTGAGATCAACATTCCAATGAAAGACACATTCATGCAAATCGGCCATTTTCAACGCGTGTGCCCCAAGGATTGTTAAAACATGCAACACCTCCATCTCCAGCCCCACCCCCCACCCCCATCTCTGAAGAAGGGGCGGGGGAGTGAAATTCCAAGCTTCCAATTAGGGCTGGGTCTTTCTGGAGACCACCCCTGCCCAGGAGTCACCCAGAGTCATCCCATTAGAACAAGAGATGCGCTTGTCACACAAGTCACAGGGTTAGGAGCTCTGTGCCAGGAACTGGGGTGGGGGGTGGGGGTGGGGGCAGAAACCAATCTGTGTATTTTCTATGACCCCGCAGATGGTAAACTTTGCGTTATATTTTTTACCACGATTTTTAAACCACGCGCGGATGAATGTGTAATTACGTGTCTGTAATTTTTCTTCGTTAATGGCTCCGGGCGAGGGCGGCCGCACCCACGGGAGCCCTGCTGCCCGGTTTTGAGTGGGGGCCGCCCTGCTGGGCGAGGCCTTGGGCGGCATTGCCCCCGAGGAGCCGAGGAGCCGTCCGGGGCTCCATCTCCCGTCCCCAGGAACCCATCGACACAGATCGGAAAGCGTTACAAAGCTGGATGGAGATGCAGGGGGACCATCCACACGGGCTTATGAAACAGGAGTCGTTAACAAGACAAGTCGACTGAAGCGCTCTTTGCCAAGAACTGGGCTGCACAAAACGCAGCCAAGAAACTATCCAGATGGATTGACAACCAAGGTGGGTCTCTCCTGGAAGGCCCGGGCACCCCCGGGGGGACTGCGTGGGCATGGGGCTGGCTCCCCTGCACAGTGAAACTTCCAGAGGAAGGGAGGAAGCAGGAGAGCACTGGGCTCCTGAACTGTGATTCAAGGGGGGACACACTAGAGCTCATGGGCCGCCTGCTCTCTGGAAATAAAGTTTTTTGGAACACAGCCGCAGTCACTCTCTTATGAGCTGCCTGTGGCCACTTCGCTACAATGGGAGAGGCGAGTGGTTACTACGACGAGGCCCACCAGCCGAAAATGTTTTCTCTCCGGCCACGGACAGAGGAAGTTTGCCGAAGTCCAAGTGGCTGTAGAGAAAGGAAAGGGCATCCGACTGCAGGGGAGGGCAGCGGGTTTTGCTCCCTCCTCCAGGGCCCAGGCCCCTGCTTCCTTTGTGTTCTTTCTGCTTTTCTGCCTCCTAGTGCAGCCAGCTCCCGGCTGTGCGTGCCGGGGCACAGAAATCCCAAGCTGCGGGTAACGAGAAAGCTCGTCTAATTGGTTTTCGGTGCTAATAGGAGTCGTCCCTCTCCCTCTGCTTCCCCGAGCAGATTTCCCTTCCTAATCATGCGTGACTCAGGCTGCTGCTAGGATGCACCCACACTCCCGGAGCACCCCCACCGCCCACCGTGTGCAAGGTGGCCAGGCCAAGGGGAACTCGGAAATGATCTAAAGCAGGGGCTCCCAACCTTTTTTGGCCGTGCCCCACCTGAACATCTCTAAAATCCTGATGCCCCCCGCCCCCCGCCCCCCGCCCCATGACATATAATTCTTATTATTTAAACAGAGAACTCCTAGTCATGTGGAAGAAGCCTAAAAGGCCACTAGCTTGGTCTAAACAAACATGGCATCCATGAAGGAGAAAAATAAAAGAATGAAAGGACAGCTGAAGTACTGAGGGAGAAATCACTAAGAAATTGTTAACATATAATAATATGAAGTGATACGAAAAATTAGCAAATAAACATATAGTAGAGAACTGAAATGCATAAATATGTCACGATACACATTTATATACTGTATGTGAGGCCCCTAGAGCCATAAGAAATGCAAAATATTCACTGTTAATAACTCATTCTCCAATTGCCTCCCTTAAAAATCAAATTGCACCCCTGGGGGTTGTGTGCCCCACTTTGGGAACCACTGATCTAAAGGGAGCTGAACTCCAAGGAGACAGGCTGTGCCCCACTGTGAGGGGACAGAGGGCCCCACTAGCATCCAAAGGCAAATAAGAGATAGGAGTTGTCCCTGGAATAACACTTGTCGACTTACTTAGAGACTCCTCTGAAAACTGACAAAAATTATGGAGGAGTTCCCTCCAGAAAAATGCAAGCATACATACATATCCCAACTTTGCATATAAATTCATGGGGTTGGCAATGCCTTGAAACATATGGATAGACACCAGGTTGTTAACCCTACTTCTAAACCAGAGGCTTTAGCTGTTCTTTTTTTTTTTTTTTTAATATATATTCTTTTTATTTCAGAGAGGAAGGGAGAGGGAGAGAGAGATAGAAACATCAATGATGAGAGAGAATCATTGATCCGCTGCCTCCTGCACGCCCCCCAATGGGGATTGAACCCGAAACCCGAGCATTGAACCGTGGAATTGAACCGTGACCTCCTGGTTCCTAGGTCGACGCTCGACCACTGAGCCACACTGGCCGGGCTTTAACTATTCTTTTGATGCAGTCAAATAAGATCTCACAGAGAGGCCCAATATCAAAGTATCTTAAAGCAGGGCTGCCGTCGCTGGCACCCCTCCCTCTGTCACCGGGGCAGCTCCGAGGGCCGTCCTTGCAGAGCCCTGCAGTGGCTGCTTTGTGGCTGGTGGTCTGACTCTACACCAGGTTCGATGGGCCTCTGCCTCCCAATAGCCCTCTGACTATGTCACTAGCAACGCATGTAATACACTGCCTGGTATTTAACAACCATGCATGTTGACTTCCTCCCTCAGAAAATAAACTCATCCTATTCCTCGTAACTGCTTGGGTTGACACAGCTAGTTGTCTTCAGGAATTCCTTCTCCTCTTCATCCCCAATTAAAGAAACCCCATTCTTAGCTGGAAACAAGGCCACCTGGGATAAAGCCTACATTTCCCAGGTTCCCTTGCAGCTATGCAAGGTCATGTGACTATGCTCTAACCCAGCCGTGGGCAAACTATGGCCCGCGGCCGGACAGCCCGTTTGAAATGAATAAAACTAAAAAAAAAAAAAGACCATACCCTTTTATGTAATGATGTTTACTTTGAATTTATATTAGTTCACACAAACACTCCATCCATGCTTTTGTTCTGGCCCTCCGGTCCAGTTTAAGAACCCATTGTGGCCCTCGAGTCAAAAAGTTTGCCCACCCCTGGTCTAACCTGAAAGTGTCCTAAAAGGAGAAAGCAGGCCCTTCTTCTCTGCTTCCTCTCCTTCTGGCAAGAATGCTATGCAATGGCTGTCCCTCTAGCAACCCTCTTGGACCACAAGGGTCCTCGGGGATGAGAGCAACAAGACAAGGGACCTCGGAGCTGAAGAGCAACAAGACAGGAGGAACCTGGGTCACTAGCACTATGGAACACAATACCAGCTCTGGACTTCTTATAGGCTTTTTCTACCTAATTTAAGCCACTGTTCTTTTGGGTTTTCTGTTGGAGTTTAAATTAATTGTAAGTAATTCATGGCCTCAGCACCTAGATCAGTGAGGCTGCACTTCAGAAGGATTCAGGGAAAGTTTGCTGAAAGGAGCCTTGCTGCATAGGTGAACAAGTCCCTGCATTCTAGATTATAGCCTGTAAACCTCCCTCACTAACCTCATGCAAAACCCCAATAACATACATGGCCAAAAAAAATCACAAAATCCTTGACCTAAGTGCATCTCTATGTCATTTGATACTTTTGTGGCGAAGGGAAAGATGGCTGGAAAAAGAATATTTTCTTTTTCTTTGGATAGTCCCCAAACACTGAGATTTCAATAGTGTGCAAGGATAAGTTATTAATAAAGTAATATTGGACTAAATGGGTTAGAATTGCAGCGACATAGAAAATCAAAAGACTTCAGCACAAAACTCCTACAATTATGTAAATGAGCCACCACTTGGGAAAATGACTAAGTATGAAATTCATTATAAGTAATGTTTTTCATCCCAACCTTCAAGGCCCTTGAAAACTTTAGATATATGACCCAATTTATTAGCTCAAAAAGTAAAAAAATAAAA
>NW_005881324.1:0-5853 GCF_000147115.1 Myotis lucifugus | reverse complement strand
AGTGTAAGTGCAGCTTACACCTCCAGAGCGCAGCTCCCTGCGGAAAGCAAAACTGTTTTCGAGGGACCGAGGAGGGGGTAGAGCTGAAGGGTGTGTTCCCCTGTCGTCTCTGACCCAGCATCTCTCACAGCTCTTACTTCAAAGAGATCTTAGAACTAACCCGGCAACAGCGAGTTCAAAGGGGAGGAGGCTGTGGCCCAGCCGGACGATCCTGTGGTTGGCTCTGTGTGCAAGGAGGCGGCTTCGGCACCGCCCCTCCCCCCGTCACAGGTGAGGGCCTCAGCAAGGAGGGAGGAAGAAAGGCGCTGCTTTGGTCTCCAGGCCTGTGTCCTCGCTGCAGCCACCTTTCCTGGCTACTCCAGGTTCCTGGGCGCGCTGGCTCCACCTGCAGGAACCAGCCCCCTCCCAGGTCCGGGGTGCTTGGAGCTCCATCTGCAGGGGCCCAGCCTCCTGTAGGTCAGGGGTGCTGGGGGCTGCATCCTTGGGGACCAGCCCCCTGCCAGCTCAGGAGTGCTCAGGGCTCCCCGAGACCGTGCCAGGCAGACCTCCCCGACTCCCAAACCTCCGAGCAGGCCTCCTGAGCCCTGTGGGTTGGGACTGAGTGCGTGTGTTCTCACAGAGCCCGAGAGAACCAGACCTCCGCTCTAATGAGAAAGAAACCTGTTTGTGCCGCTCCAATAATCACTCCCCAGCAGAGGGACAGCCAGCCATATGCCCGCCAAGTGGCCGGCGGGACGGGCTGCCTCACCCGAGGGTGCCTTTTCCTCGCTGATCAGCTCTGAAGGCTCGTGTCCCCCGGGATCCCAACCCCCAATGGGATGGTGTTTGGAGGTGAGGCCTTTGGAAACTAATCAGATGATGAGCGAGAAGCCCTAAGAACGCCCTCAGCGCCCTCACGGGAGGAGGCACTCGGGAGGCTGTGACGCTCGTGTGTGGGCACGGGACACGGCGGCGTCTGTCAGCCAGGGGGACGGCTCGCACTGAGCCCAGCCGCGGGGAACCCTGACCTCGCCCTGCTCCCAGAGGGGTGGGGGGGTAATAAGTGATGTTGCTTAAGCCGCCCGGTCGGTGGTGTTCTCTGCCGGCAGCCGGACAGGCTAAGGTAAGGAGCAGGTCTGTGTGTGGCAAAGCGGGCACCGAGGTCTTCACCCGCCTGGCACCTGCAGGAGATGCAGACCCTCACCATTCAGGCTCTGCTCAGGCACCTGCGCCCGAAACCCCAGAGGTGCCCGTGGAGGCCCACGGCTGCTCCCACTGCCGCTGCTTCTCGAGGCTCTGAAATCCAGGGAGGAGAGCGAGTCAGTGAGAGGACGTCCGCTGTGGCGGCGGTGGCAGCAGCAGCAGCAGCTGATTAACTCGAGAAGGGTTCCAGCCGGCGGGGCTCAGTGGTTGAGCATTGACCTAGGAGCCAGGAGGTCACGGTTCGATTCCTGGTCAGGGCACATGCCCAGGTTGTGGGCTTGATCCCCGGCATGGCGGCGTGCAGGAGGCAGCTGATCCATGATTCTCTCTCATCATTGATGTTTCTTTCTCTCTCCCTCTCCCTTCCTCTCTGAGATCAATAAAAATATTTAAAAAAACAAATGAGAAGGGGGCGCAGGCGAGATGAAGGGAGACTGTGCCTCCAGGACCCGGAGTGGATGGCAGGCGCACATGGGCCCGGAGCTCGCGGGCCTGCCTCCGGCGCCTTGTCCCTAATCTCCAGCTGCAAGGACTCTCGCTGGGACCCTCCTGGGCGGCTATCGGCTCCTCTCGGGCCCTCACTCCGCCTACCTCCTCTGGGCTATTTCTGAGCGGCCTTATCTCCTCTGGATCCCCAGGCCTCTGGGGTGCCCGTCACCACCACCTGCTATCTCCCTCCTGCCCAGCGAGGGCCCCCCACCGGGTTATCATTCAGCTAAGGGCCGCCGCCTGGGGTCCGGCACCCTCCCCAGACTACGGGGCTGAGCGCCACTCTGCACCCGCCGCTGGTGCACGGACACGGGACACGGGACAGCGACCCCGGCCGGCTGGGAGGGGACGCACTCTAAGGGCCTCATTCTGCCTGGGCTCCTCAGCAGGAGCTGGTACAGATACGGTTGCATTGGGAGGTCCTGAGGGTTAAGACTTCAAGGTCGGAATGGGGGGCACAGTTCAGCCCATCACAGGCGCTGACTGAGCCCGGACGCCCTCAGCCCGTGCCCAGCCTCGGTGACCTTGGGCGAGGCCCCCCCCCCTTCAGTCTCCTTATCGCCCGCACAGGGTCAGATTAGATCGCCGAGTCCCTAGGCCTCCGCGCTCCGGGATGACCTGTAACAGCATCGCAGAGGGCAGTGCGCGGCTCAGGCACAGGCCTGCAGCGCCCAAGGCCACCAGTGCCCAGGGGTCCGAGGTTTCTCAATATTTGATGACAAACGCCGTTATCTCTCTGTGTTGTCGGGCCAAACCCTTCTCCGGGGCTGACAGTCACGGCTGACGGTAAGGGCAGCTCCCGGGGGCCGGAACGTCCTCCGGGAAACGCTGGGCAGCCCGCGGAGGCCCAGCGGGCGCTTCTGACCCCGAACCAAGGGCAGGAAGGCGGCTGGGCCTGCTCAGGGGAAGGTGTCCACTCCCGTCCTGCAGGAACCGGCCTCCAGCCCCGCAGGAGCGCGTGTCCCCGCCGGAGCCTCTCTGTCCGGCACGAGAGCCCAGCCGTGCACCCCTCGGAGCGGGTCAGGGCGGCCAGCGAGGCCTGGGCGCGGCTTCCAGCTCCAGCACAGGCGGGGCGTCCCCGAGGTGCTCTCTCTGGACCCCGTTACTGAGACACCCCCTCCCCCCACAAGCTGCCTGAAAAAAAACCAGCATTAAACCCGAGACGGAGCTGACAGAAGCCAAGTTGTCTGTGCTCTCTGGGATACATTTAAATCTGTAGTGTCGGGGACCCGTGTGGTCCCGCCATCAGGGAACTGGGACCCCGTAGGACCCTGGCTCCCGGGGAGCTGACCGAGGCCGGCTGGAGGCTGCCTGGGACCCCCCAGTGAGAGCGCGTGGGTCTCTGTGGCCTCGAGGGGCCCGTGTCGGGAGGAGAGGTGCCTCCTTCCTCGGGAGAATTTTCTCTCCCGGTTGCACCCAAAGTTGCCCGTCGGAGGGGATTCCGTGCCTGGGGAAGTCAGGAGATTTGTACCAGACCTTCCCACAGTGGGGGTCCCTTCCCCAGAGCCAGGGCAGGTGAACGGAAGCTCCAAATGCATGTGACCTTCAGCGTCCAGGTCACGGCTCCTAAAGGCAGGGAGCGGGCATCGGCCTCATCCACGTGTGGGATAGAGGTGCCCTCGGAGCTGAATGTCTGGCACACGCCAGAGCCGGGGCACCAGCAGAGGCGGGCTGAGGGGCCCCGGGTGTGGATGGAGGCTCCGTAACTTGCAGGGGGAAGCGAGAAGGGGCGGCCGTGGAATGGAGTCAGCAGAGAACGCTGGCTCGGCATTCGGAATACCCAGCTCGACGCTCGCTCAGAACCAGCCGGCGACTTTGTTTACTTACTTGTTGTTAAATATTTTATTGACTTCGGAGAGGGAGGGAGAGATGGAGACATCAATGATGAGAGAGAGTCATGGACCGGCTGCCTCCTGCACGCCCCCTACTGGGGATCAAGCCCACAACCTGGGCCTGTGCCCTGACCGGGAGTCAACCCAGAACCCTCCTGATTCCTAGTCAACAACCACTGAGCCACGCCGCCGGGCTAGGTGGGCGGCCTCAGACAAGGTATTCACCCTCCCCCTGGTTTTTGATTGAAAATGAGGGTCACGGCCGAGCTTGCGGGGCCGCCTAGGGGACTGGATGAAAAGCTGTCTGCGAAACCGCTGGCTTCTCTCGATGCCGATGCTGCGTGGTGGTTTCCGCTTGCCCCTGAGCTGGACGCCAAGGCCACACCATGGCCATGGTGAATGGATGAGTGAGTGACCGAATGGGCGGAGGATGGGCGGACAGTGGGCGGCAACCCAGGGTGCCCGGTGCCCTTGGGCGACCATCGATCAGTCTGTGAGTCACAAAAGGTTATGAGAGAGACCTTGTGGGGGAGGAGTCAGGGGTGGCTCTGCCCAAATTAGACCCCGCCCAGCCCCGTGAGGCTCCCAAAATATCAGCTTCCCCTCAGGGGCTCAAACAGACTTAAAATAGAAGGAGGGCTCCTCACCTCTTTTCTAGGTGCCCTGCTCACTGGGGGAATGGAGTGTTTCCCCTGGTCTGCGCTGGGGAAGGGGATGGAGGGACGGGGAAGGGGGGTGGAGGGAGCAACCCTGAGGGGCCTGCAGGACGCCTGGCACTGCCACCCACTCGCTGCTGGTCTCAGGCAGGCGAATCCACCTGCTTCAGCCTCAGTTTCTTTGGAAAATGGGGACAATAATACCAAGCCCACAGGGTGTCTGTGAGGCTGACATCCCTGTATGGGAAGAAAGACCAGCATGAGGTGTGAACGCCGCCAGCGTCTGAATGCTGTTTCCAGGAGCTTTGAGGCGGGGGTGGGGGTGGGGGAGGCAGAGCAGGGCGCTGGGCGGCCAGGGGGCCAGGAGGAGGGGAGGCAGGGCGAGGCTCTGGGAGGCCACTGGGCCAGGGGACCAGGAGGAGGGCGGGTGGCCTTCTGCTAAATGCGGCCCAGCACTGGCTCTGGCCTTCAGACCCCAGGCGCCCTCCTCCCAGCAACCATCGTCGCTGCCGGGCACCAGGCTCAGTGTCCTTGAGCTGGTGACCTTGTCCAGGCTGACGCAGAAGCTGACCCAACCTAGGGGCGCGGGGCGGGCGTTCCTCCTGTCCGTCTGCCCCGCTCTGTGCTTAGGCAGCTCACCCCTCCTCTGGGGAGGACTCTCTGAGCTTCTGTGCGACTCCAGCTCCATCCCTCACCTCTAGGCTGTCACCCACCGGCCTCCCTGCCGGCTACTGGCTCCAGACCCTGGGGACGGCCCTGGTCCCAATGCCCGGCCTGTGCCGGGCCCTGCTCGCTGGGAGGAACCATGAGGAAGCTTTAGCCCAGTGGTTCTCAACCTTCTGGCCCTTTAAATACAGTTCCTCATGTTGTGACCCAACCATAACATTATTTTCGTTGCTACTTCATACCTGTCATGTTGCTACTGTTGTGAATCGTCATGTAAATCTCTGATATGCAGGATGGTCTTAGGCGACCCCTGTGAAAGGGTCGTTCGACCACCAAAGGGGTCGCGACCCACAGGTTGAGAACCGCTGGGTTTAGCCACTTGCCCTGGTCACAGTCAGGTCTGCAAGCCTGGATGCATCCAAGCGGGGATTTCTCAAAACAAACAAAAACAAAAGAGGAGGGAGTCCGTGGCCGGTGTGGGTCAGTGGATAGAGCATCGGCCTGCGGACTGAAGGGTCCCGGGTTCAATTCTGGTCAGGGGCATGTACCTTGGTTGCAGGCACATCCCCAGTAGGGAGTGTGCAGGAGGCGGCTGATCGATGTTTCTCTCTCATCGATGTTTCTAACTCTCTATCCCTCTCCCTTCCTCTCTGTAAAAAAATCAATAAAATATATTTAAAAAAAAAAACAAAAGAGGAGGGAGATTTGCACTGTGCTGCGGGTCTCCGAAGGCATGTCTCCTCGCGGGGCTGTGAGGATGGGCTCAGTGTTTTGTTTGTGGGCGTCGAGACTTGGCCCCAAGTCCCACAGGCTGGGAGGTGGGGACCTGGGCTGGAGGGGGGCACCTCTTAGCCTCGCTCCCTGGTTTCCTCGGCTCCTGGTGCCAGAGCAGCGGCCCAGCGCTAGTTGGCGTCCGCGTTCACGTGTCCGGAGGAGATGTCTGTGAACTAGGGGGGCTCGGTCCACGTGCTGCTTCGAGCAACAGGCTGGGGGCTCTGTGGGGGCTGGAGCCCAGCGTGAGAGAAGCT
>NW_005881323.1:0-5855 GCF_000147115.1 Myotis lucifugus | reverse complement strand
GGGTCTGACAATGCTGTCTAGCTCTTGGGCCACCGCCTCCAGAGGAGCGGCATACAGGAAGTGCCTGGCACGAGTCGCCCTCACTGAATGGCAGCCAGGTGAACACTCGTGCTGCCGGCTCCTGCACACGGGAGACAAAATCCAACCGCAGCCCAGGAGGCCCGCCTGGGACCTGCCTGCGGAGAGGAGCACACTGCTGTCGGGTCCACCCCGAACCCCGCGCCCGCAGGCTGTTGGCAGGCACTCCACACACAGAGGCACGCCCACCTCTTCCCTTCCCGAGCCTGGCAGGTGGGCACAGGCCACGCCGGCCCACGGGAGGAGGGGAAAGGGGTCTTTCCCGGACGCCTCTCCGCTCCTCCCCGGGGGGCACCTGCTCCGTGGAGGAGGCCAGAGGCAGACGGCGCTGGGCTTGGTCCGCTCAGATAAGAGGGAAGAAAAGACAAGATGAATTGCCGGCCGAGCCCACACCTGGGCTGAATGCTAACTGACAGGGATGCCTTCTGGGAGAGGGGCCTGTGCAGGGGCGAGGTGGCGGGCGCCGCCAACAAAGGCCGGGCGTGGCCTGGCAGGGCGCGCCCAGGACCCGCCAGAACGTGCCCACCGGCCGCTCAGAGCTGTCAGCTGAGCCACGGAGGCGCCGAGCTGGGAGTGGGCGGCGTGACACGGGGAGGACGGCCCTGTGAGAGGGAGCAGTGGGTGAGGGGAGCCTCATGCCCGAGGGAGAGGGAGGAGGGGTGGAGAGGGAGGAGGAAGAGAGGGGGCGGGATCCGTTCATCATTACCTATTCCTGACCCAAGTTTTTCCCGTGATTGGTTCACTGGAGCATGGGATGGGGAGTGAGTGCCTATGTCTCAAATTTGAAGTTTTCTTTCATTCTGGCTTTGCGTTCTTCTCTTTTAAAAACAGCATCAAAAACAACATATGTTGGAGTGTTTTGTTACAAGTTGAGGTTGAGCTCTGGCCGCGTATACCTGCAGGTTAAATCCCAGGCCCAGGTCCGGGTGCGTGCGGGACGCAACCCACTGCTGTGCCTCTCACATTGACGTGTCTGCCTGTCTCTCTCTCAGGAGGGGAACCCCATGGCCGGCAGCGGGAGCCCCGTCTCTGGCCACGGCTGGACTTCCTAGAGCGGCCACAGCTTTGTCCACCGCCCGCAAAGCACACAGTCAAGCCGAAAGCACTGACTGGGCGCCTCCCGCGTGCCGACAGGGGCGGGCCGGGTGGGGCCGGAAGGGAGAGCCTGGTGCTGAAGGGCCCGGTTCTCCAACCAACAGCGCCGGCTGTGCAACGGGAGCCGGTCCCTCCACCGCCGGGGCCTGGGTCCTGTCCCACAGCAGCCCAAGCCACGAGGCGGGTGCAAAGCCACTGCTCATACGGAATTAGAGAGGAGGGCCCGGCCGGCGGGGCTCAGTGGTTGAGCGTTGACCTATGAGTCAGGTCACAGTTCGCTTCCCGGTCAGGGCACATGCCCGGGGTATGGGCTCGATCCCCAGAGTAGGGCATGAAAGAGGCAGGTGATCAATGACTCTCTCTCATCCCTGATGTTTCTCTCTCTCTCTCCCTCTCCCCTCCTCTCTCAAATAAATAAAAAAGTTAAAATAAAATAAAGTCACTGATCGCATCCATGACGCTCTGGCCTCATGACGGAAACCTCCTGCAAAGGGCTCACCTCTGACCCCTCACACGGAGGCTAAGGCTTCAGCACGTGAATTGTTGGGGACACAGCACTCCGTCTAGGGCGGCCGGAAGCCTGCAGGCAGTGACCAGGCGGCGAGAGAACTGGCGGGACGCTGGGAGCATGCCGGGTCCCACCGGCTGCCCGCCTCGGCCACCGAGACCCCGTCCCTGCCCCATCGCCTCCCCAACAAGGGCTCCCAGACCCCCTTCCCCGACCTCCCGCCCAAGGACGTCTGCAATTTCTCATTTCCCTGCTTCACCGACTCCTTCCCCAGAGCGACTGAGAGTCTCCACCATCGAGGACGATTTAATTTGCTTTCCCCGATGATATGCCCACGGTGTCAGGACAGCTCTCCTTTTCCGCTTGGAAGACAGGCGGGTGATTTTCTGCAGTTAAATTAATAGGGGTGCCTCCAGCTCAGCGAGGGGCTGTCTTTAAATGGAGGGGAGCCCTGGCCGGTGTGGCTCAGTGCATAGAGCGTCAGCCTGGAGACCAGAGGGTCCTGGGTTCGATTCTGGTCAAGGGCATGTACCTTGGTTGCAGGCTCCTCCCTGGCCCAGGCCATGGTCGGAGTATATGCAGGACGCAACCCATCGAAGCGTTTCTCTCACATCGATGTTTCTCTGTCTCTCTCTCTCCCTTCCACTCTCCCTAAAAATCAATGGGGAAACATCCCCGGGCGAGGATTAATAAAACAAAACCAAAAACCAGAGGGGCGCGTGCTCTCAGCGGGGCAGAAAGTCTCTGGTGCACGTCCAGTGGCCACCCGGACCCACTGGGACTGGGAAGCGTCCAGGCATCCAGGCCAGAGGGCAGCCCCTAGAGGGCGCCCTGCCCCGGGCACTGTGGTCGGAATGGGACGGGCACCCTTCACGGCCCCGCCAGGCTGACATAATTGGCGTAATTCCGATGCCCGATGCCCGTGTTGCAGATGAGACGATTGGGGTCATGGAGGGCGTGGAGCCGCACCAAGGTCACGGGTTCAATAAGCTCAGAGGCGGAGCCAAACCCGCCCCCGGGCCCCGCAACCACGAAGGTCAACAGCTACACTGCCGGGCACTGCCAGCCCCTCTGCCTCACCTTTGCCCTCGCCCTGACCGGGCCACGCTCCCTGGTGTAGACTGGACTGTCCACCCCTCAGGCCTCCCTCAGGCCGCGGCCCTGCACTTCTGACACGTGCCCCACTGCCCGCTGAAGGGCAGAGCCACCCCGTGCACATGGCCACCCCTCCCCCGGGTTCCCAGACCCACCCGAGAAGCTGGTGCTAACGGGCACGGCTCCTGGCGGCAAAGAGGGCGGACCCAGCGGGGCTCTGAGCCTAGGGTTCCAGGACCGGCGATCCGGGCGGCACCCACAGAGCCGCCTCCCGGTACCCGCCCTGACGCCGCACAGCCCTGGCCAGGGGGCTCCTGGAACCCGGCACCCAGACCCCCGGCCCAGGGCCCTGCTGTCCCATGGCCAGCACGGCCGGCCGACGTCCCGGTCAAAGCTGCCCTCGGGGAGGGAAGGCACCGGACACCGGACTTTTCTCCCGTCTCGGGAGGGAGAAGGGGCTCTGAGCCATTTTTGCCACCAGCTACTAGTGAGTAAAATAGGTCCGTCTCAGACCCAAGAGGAATGCGAGCCGGAAACGGCACCGAAGCCGGAGACAGACGGATGCGGCCGGGGAGGCCAAACAGCCTTCTCCTGGCGTCCACGGGCGGAGCAGAGAAGGGCCTGTCCACCCTCTCCCTGTCCTCCGCCCCTCGTCGCAGCCCTGAGAGCTGCCGGCCCCAGCCCCGGGCGGCGCTCACTGTGCTCAGCCTGCTCTGCCCGGCACTGCTGGCACCTGGGCGCTCCGTCCTGGGCCTGGTGCTGTGCCGGGCACTGCTGGCACCTGGGCGCTCTGCTGGCACCTGGTGCTCTGCCCGGCACTGCTGGCACCTGAGCGCTCCGTCCTGAGCCTGGTGCTGTGCCGGGCACTGCTGGTACTTGAGCGCTCCGCCTGGGCTGGTGCTCTGCCCGGCACTGCTGGCACCTGGGCGCTCCGTCCTGGCCTGGTGCTGTGCCGGGCACTGCTGGCACCTGGTGCTCTGCCCGGCACTGCTGGCACCTGGGCGCTCCGTCCTGGGCCTGGTGCTGTGCCAGGCCCTGGAGGAGGCCACAGCGCCGGCAGAGCTGCTGCTGTGCATCCACCCTACTATCCGCCTCCACGCCATCACCCCGAAGTGAAAGCAGGCGCTCAGACAGGGCAGGGCTGCCCTCTGGGGCTGAGCCCAGAGCCTCAGGCTGGTCAGCCCCAGGCCATACTCGGCCGACCGTCACCTGGGGCCCGGCTTCAGGGGCCAGGAGAGAAGCCACAAAACAGGCCCAGTCCTGCCAGGCCTCCGTGGCCCCCTCAGGCCTCCGTGTCCCCCCAGCACAACAAGGGTTCCGGCTGGAAGACAGCCAAGGCCCCCCATTCCTGAACCTGTAGGCCTGGGCCACAGAGCGGCTTTAGAGGAGGAGGCAGTGGGCTGGCCCAAACCCTGCTGCTGGGGCGGTCAGGGGGGTTGGGCAGAGATGCCCAGTGTCCCCTCTGCCTGCTCACCAGCCGGCGAGGCCTGGGCCCCAAGGCTGCAGCTCCTCACACACACACCAGTGAATGGGGGTGGGGGGGGGTCATTCCTCCCCAGATGCCCGCCCTCTGGGCGCCCCAATTGATAGCTGACCTTCCCCAGCCCCACAGCACAGAAAAGCCCTGAGCCGGCTCGGGATTGGGGTGCTGCCTGTCTCCCTCTGGCTCCCTCTGCCGCCTCCCACAGCAGGCAGGTGCCACCCGCCCGCCACACCGCCTGTCGGTGACCACAGTGCAAGGTACCCGAACTGGGGTCCTCGAAGGTCATCGTCCCAGGGTGACGGTCATCCCAGAGGTCGCCAAGTGCCCTGAACTCACCCACACTGAACACACGCAGCTCAGCTCGCTGCCGGCCCTCTCGGTGAGTGAGCCTCCTGTGTGGGGAACCATTGTCAGGTGTGGATAGGAAGTGCTAATTGGAGAAGTAACTCATAATTAGTCCTTGATTAATTAAAGATGGGAAAACTAATTACCTAATAAATGTCCTTGGTTTCATATGAGTAATCTTTGAAAACGGGCAGTCCTAAGAGGAGAGGGGAGGGTATGTAAGAGGGTCCGTGAGGGCCACAGCCGGGGTGCAGACTCGGCAGGCTCCCCAAGACCTCAGCCCTCAGCCTCCAGGCTGACACGCGGGAGAGGTACCCCACTCCCATGCCCCACTCGAGAGCAGGGGCCTGGGTCTGTCTGCTCACCACTCTGTCCCCTGCACCTGGCCCCCGGGGCACACAGTGTCTGCTGAATGAATAAATGAATGAATGAGCGGCGTCTCCTTCAGACACAGAATGTCCAGGGGGGAAGCTGTGTCTCGCTCTCGGCTTTAAGCTCAGGTGCGGAGCGTCGACCTATGAACCAGGAGATCCCAGTTCAGAGCACATGCCCAGGTTGTAAGCTCCATCCCCAGTAGGGGGCGTGCAGGAGGCAGCCAATCAATGATGCTGCTCTCATCATCGATGTCTCCAGCTCTCAATCCCTCTCCCTTCCCCTCTCTCTAATATCAATAAAAACATATGTATTTTTTTAAAGTCAGCAAACAAAGCCCCCCCCTCCCCCCCGCGTGCGCACGTCCACAGCAGTGCTATCCCAACAGCCCAAGGGTAGAAGCTGCCGCACCGTCCACCAGCGGGTGATGGATTAACAAACGGGGTCCATCGCACATGGAACATGAGCCCCCCAGGAAAAGGAGTGCAACTCGGACCGTGCGGCAACATGGTGAGCCTGGAACACACGAACACACGTGCTCCGGAGAGAAGCCGCCCCGCAGCCGCCTGCTCTGTGACTCCGTGTGCACAAGGCCCAGGTCCTCGCATGGAAGGGAAACAAGCGAAGGGCTGCCAGGGGCTGGGGTGGGAGAGAAGGAACAGCTCTCCTTCTGGGTGATGAACAGTGTGGAACTAGCCCTGGCCGGTTTGGCTGGGTGGGTAGAGCATCGGCCTGCGGACTGAAGGGCCCCGGGTTCGATTCCAGCCAAGGGCATATCCCCGGGTTGCGGGCTCGATCCCCAGCAGGGGGCATGTGGGAGGCAGCCGATCAATGATTCTCTCTCATCATTGATGTTTCTATCTCTCTCTGCCTCTCCCC
>NW_005881322.1:0-5856 GCF_000147115.1 Myotis lucifugus | reverse complement strand
AGCCCTTATTTGGGGTTGTTCTCTGGATTACATGGGAGAGGGAGGTGGTCGCCATCCTGAGCAGACAGAACGGCGATGTGGTGAGCCTGTGCCCTCTGCCCCATATCTCAAGGCTCTCTCCTGCCTCCATCAGGTCTCTGCTCGGATGTCACCTCCACCTCAGCACTTGCTTTCTAGCCCCTTGTCCCGCTGCATTTTATCATCATGGTCATTGCCACTGATTTACTGTATCTATTTCATTTGCCCTGTGTTTCCTGTCTGGCCTTCACACGTAACAGCAAGGACTGGCCTGCCTTGTTCGCCACTGTGCCCCGGCACCTGGCACAGTGCCTGGCAGTGTGGGTGCTCCATAAATATCTGCTGATTTGTGGGAATGAAACAGCACCCTCCTAAGTCACCAGTGGGTCCATGAAGAAATCACTAGGGAAGGTATTTGCATGGAAACACAACATACTCAGGGGATGCAGCTAAAGCAGTGCTCAGAGGTAAATTTATAGCTGTAAATGCCTCTATTGATAAATATTTGTTGAATGAGTGAAAGGGTGAGACTAAGGTGACCAGAATTCCCTCATAAAGGGATGGAACATTTAGCAGCATCTGAGCTGACATTGAGGTGGGTCCCCAGGAGAAGGAATCAAGGGATGGTGATCTTTTGAGGGCAAGTGGGCAGATGTTGAAGGGCTGCAGGTCAGAGAGGAGCAGGGGTGTTCCTGGGGGACAGAACTGATGAGGCTCATGATTATTCCACTGGGAAATAAGAGACATTTCCATTTTCAGGGCACCCAAGAGTTTCCTTCCTTCCTTCCTTCCTTCCTTCCTTCCTTCCTTCCTTCCTTCCTTCTTTTCCATGGAGCCTTATTTATTTTGTTAATCCTCACCCAAGGATATTTTTCCATCAATTTTTAGAGAGAGTGGAAGGCAGGGGGAGAGACACACAGAGAGAAACATCGATGTGAGAGAGACACATCCATTGGCTGCCTCCTGCACTCTCCCGACCAGGGCCCAGGATCGAGCCTACAACCGAAGTACGTGCCCTTGTCCAGAACTGAACCGGGACCCTTGGGTCTTCGGGCTGACACTCTATCCACTGAGCCAAACCGGCTCGGGCACGTTGGTGACTTTCTAAGGGGAGCTCGGGCACGTTGGTGACTTTCTAAGGGGAGACATATCAGGGGAGGGTTTCCTGCAGAGGGATGATGAGGGAAGGGTCCTAAGAGGCAGTAGTTCCATGGCAACCAGTCACAGTCACACCGCTCATGTTCATTGTTTGACCGGATCGATAGGAACCATCACCTGGATATATCACTATAGTCCCGTGCCATTACTGGTCCCATTTTATAAGTGGGGAAACTGAGGAACGGGGAGTGGTTCCCATGGTCAGACAGCCAGTTTAGGGGAAAGCAGGTTGGGATTCCCAGTCTCTTTGATGCCAAGACCTATGGGAAACTCCCCTGCAACAAGCTGCTCATGATAACGTACTAGTTTAATACAGTAACAATAATGGTAACATCTAATACAGTGATGGCGAACCTTTTGGCTCGGCATGTCAGCATTTTGAAAAACCCTAACTTAACTCTGGTGCCGTGTCACATATAGAAATTTTTTGATATGTGCAACCATAGTAAAACAAAGACTTATATTTTTGATATTTATTTTATATATTTAAATGCCATTTAACCAAGAAAAATCAACCAAAAAAATAAGTTCGCGTGTCACCTCTGACACGTGTGTCATAGGTTCGCCATCACTGAGTAGCATGTTGTACTGAATGAGTGCTCTCTACACACCAAGTACACGCCTCAGTCCTTTAGAGCATCCACTCAGTGAGTCTTCCTGATAATCCTAGCAATGGTTACAACTAGGAACTCTGTTCACAGAGGGAGAGGCGGAGGGCTAGAGCGGTCAACGGATGTCCTGAAGTCACACCACTCACAGGTCGCAGGGCCAGGGGTCACAGGAAGGCAGCGGGGCTCCAGTGCGGGCTCTTACCCACGACATGCTGCCTTTCAATATTCCTCCCAAATGAGGTCCCACTCCACCTTACACTGCCAATACACTGAGTCTCATCCACTGCCCTGACCAGCCCCCGGCAGTTACCGAAGGCCAACAAGCGCTGGGGGTGTCTTGTGTGGCTTGTCTCAACTGAACTTCATGACAGACTCACAAGGTCATTTGTAGGCAGGAGGACCCAGGCCAACCCGCGTCCCTCCTCTGCTGAACCCCTGCAGTGACCCCCACGTCACTCAAAGGCCCTGTGATGACCTGCACAGCCCACGGCCTCTGGCTGCCCACAGTGTGCCAGCGGCATCCCCGCCCGGGCCTTTGCACTGGCTGCGGCGCCTGCCCGGAATGCTCTGACTCACCCCTCACCACCTGCACGTCTTCGCTCAAATGTCACCTTCTCAGTGAGGCTCTCCATGACCCCTGCAACCTGTCACCGGCCAGCGGCCCCGCTCTCCCGCTGCCCCCTCTCCCTGCCACACACTGATAACCCTGCACTCTGCTGGTCTGTCTTGGGGTGGCCTCCCCCTCCAGAAGGGGGGCTCCATGCACACAGGACCTTTACTGTGTTCTGATCACTGCTCTACCCCCAGGACCCAGCATAGTCTCCAAAAATACTTGTTAAGTGAGTGAGAACGAGGCTGGAAGAAGAGGGAGCGGTTTGCTCAGCCACAGGAACACCAGTGGCACCCAGAGCTCAGCCTGTTAACCATCTCGTTCTTGGGGGGAGGAGCTCAGAGCATTGCCCAGGGTGGGCCACAGTGGCCCTGGAGGAGGGGTACCTTTTTGGTGAAGGACAAGATGAGGCCGGGAAATTTTTGAAAGAGGCCTCTTACCATCCTCTGACCCCGCAGTCCCTGTAACACTGTGCCTTCATCCTGCTGCATTTCCTTCACACAGACGTGTTTTATAACTCTCTACCCCACGAACCAACACACGCACCCCATGGGGACAAGGGGTCCTGTCTAGTTTGCTCTCTGTCGCATACCCAGTGTGCAGTAGGTGCTCATTAAACAGCTGCTGAGCAAATGAAATGCATTCTGGGATTGGTAGAGGGGACAAAGGCCAAATAACGGATCACAATGCCCTCACCGCCATGGCCCTCTAAGATCACAGATCCTCTCCCCTCGCTCCCACCTCAGGGGCCTCTCCGGCCACTCCCCCATCACCACCATCACGCCCCGCTCAGGACCTTTGCGCTGCTCTGCCCTCTGCCTGCACAACCCCCCAAATCTGCAGGGCAAAGTGAGCTCTGCTCAGTCAGGTTGCCGCTCGGAAGTAGCTACCAGGCCCTCAGAAAGCACCACTGATCATGCTGGTTTACTTGTTTTTGATCTGTCTCAGCTGGACAGTAAAGCCGACAGAGAGGAAGACCGTGCCTCCCCCTCCTTTGCAGCGGCATGGGACCCAGAACAGAGCACATCCCTCAAGGAGGAGGGAGTGAATGGAGGCCTGGGGAGAAGAGCTCCCGCCCAGGGAGACTGGGGGGCCGGCTCCAGGGGGTCCAGCAGGACGGAGCAAGAGCTGGTTGAGAGGGGACAGAGTAGGACCTCGGTGGGGCGCTGCCCTGCGGGAAGACCTGACCTGGAGGATGGCATGCGAGCCCGGGCTGTTCCTACCTGAAGGGGGAGAGGATGTGGGTGTGAGCTCACACCTCTAGAGGGAGCTGCTCAATGCCGGGAGGGTCTGGGGGTGTTGAAAGGGGTATTTTCCCGGGGAATGACTGGGAGGAGGGCGGTGCAAAAGATAAAAAAAAGCATTCTTGGCTGCTGACCAGACGAATAAGTATTTTTACCCCAGCCAAGGGGGCGTTGAGGGGGTGGTTGGGAGTTCTGGGAGCTGTGTGTGGGGGCAGAGATAAAGGGGGACATTCCGTTATAAAGCGCAAATGCAACACTCTTCGGTGGCAACCTATAGGGTCTACTAACGGAGGGTGCAGGGGCGGCTGGTCTGCCTGGGGAAGGCAACACTGGTGGCATTTGGGGGGCTGTCCTCGAGGAGGCAATGCCGGGGGGCTACGCAGAAGGAAGCCTATGAGAAAGCAGTTCGGGGCAGCGACACGAAAGAGGGCGCTTTGGCCGCCGTCCTACGTAGGAGCGTCAATGAGGTAGATATCTGGGTGCTCTCATGGGGGGACCCCGGCGAGGGCCCCGCGCGAGCAGCACTGATGGGGACGTTCTGAGGACCAGAACGGGCCTGGGCGGGACCCCCCGCCCCCGCTGTCCCCGGGCCTCCAGGCCACGCGCCCCGTCACTCACCGGCGCCGGGGGTCTCCGCCGGGAGGAGGCCGAGGAGGCGGAGGAGGCGCCGCTGCTCTGGGGAGACCTGAGGGCCTGACCGGAAGTGCCGCCTCCTCCCCCTCCCCGGCAGCCCCGCGCCGCCCGCCTGCCCGTCCGCCCGGAAACGGAAGTCGCGTTCGTCTCGGAGGAGCTAAAAGAGGAGGCGGCGGCGGTGGCGGCCGGGAGAGGGAAGTGCGCTTGCGCGTTGGCCTGGGGGGAGCGCTGGCCGGGAAAGCCTAGCCCACTTCCGGCGAGCGACCTGAGCCAGTGCGCCTGCGCAGTGAGGGCCCGCTACTTAAGGCACCGCCCTCATCGCCGGTCATTGGGTTAAGCCACGCCCACCGCGCAAATCTCACGCTTAAGCCCCGCCCCCGATCTGAAGCACTTTTTTCAGAGCTTAATTATAATAAGCTCCCCCGACGTCTCCAAATGCATCCTTCTTGCCTTGGTCCCCTAATTTTCTCCAGTTCATCTCCACCTCCAAGACCCTACCCTCTAGAAGTCCACCTCTTCCTCTTAAGCTTCTTAGGCCAAATCACGCCCTTACTTAGCCCCGACCTCCACCCCCTCGAATATAAACTCCATCTCTCACAATTTCAAAGTGATCTCTGTGCTTCCAACCTTTCCTAAAGGGATTCCCTTCAATCAGTGGTTCTCAAGCTATGGTCCAAAGACCAGCAGCAGCGGCATCACCCGGGAAATGGTTAGAAAGGGAAATTCTCAGGGCCCCTGCTCCAGAAGTTCTAAACCAGAAACCCCGGGCATAGGAACTTCCAGTTATAAAATACATAAGTCACAGCGATGTCAGGTACAGAATAGGGGATACAGTCAATAATACCGTAATAGCTTTCTATGGTGACAGGTGGTAACCACTTATTGTGATCATTTCATAATGTACAGAAACACCACACCACTGTTAGAGACCTGACACTAATGAGTGTATGTCAACTATAATTCTATTAAAAAGTAAAATGAAACACCCTTCAGGCAATTCCGGTGTAGGCTGAAGTCAGAACCACAGCTTTTCCACACCTGCATGGCCCCTCATATATTTCTGCAAACCTTGCCCCTGACTCAGCTCTGCCCCACAGCTCTGCCCAGTTCTATTAGGACCATCCTGCTAAGTTCCCCCTCTCGGGGATTCCCTTAGTCAACCCTCTTAGGTTCCCCCTCTCCCCTTGGCCTGAACAGCAGTCATGCCCACCCCTCCTGACACCTCGCTCTCCTAGTGTCCCCTTGAAAGGCCCTCCTCTCAGCTAAAACCTACCCATACCTCTAGACCCCTCTCACTCACTGCCCACAGCCCCTAAGCCACTTTAAACACCACTCAAGCTCATAGAGGCCTTCTCCTAAGCCCCGCCCACAGTTCTCACCTACCTGCCCAGTAAGCCTAGTTGCTCAGTCCCCACCCCTCCAGGCCACACCCCTTTACCTACCTAAGCCCTAGCGAAGTGTCAGTTCTAAACCACTACTATCAACTCAGTTTTTCCTTCCCAAACGCGGTCAGGAAAAATAGATGGGGCAAAGGTGGTGGCTGCAGAAGTTTCCAGGAACCTGGCTTGGACTGCGGGAAGGG
>NW_005881321.1:0-5857 GCF_000147115.1 Myotis lucifugus | reverse complement strand
CACTCATGTGTTCTATCATAGTGTGTAGTCCTCCACAGAAAGTGAAGAGTTTAAAATGGAACATCGATTGAGGACTCAGAATAGATGCCTTGTAATCACAAATCTAAAATTCCATGTAAATCACCCACCTGTGTGTGTGTGTGTGTGTGTGATATCAGGTTTTCTGGGCCCAACATCATGACAGACTTTTGGAATACCATTCTGAAGAATTACTTCTCAGCCCCTTGTTTTTTTCTTACTATGTAATTATGAAAATGTATATTCTGTTACCTGGAAAATGAGGCATTTGGTTACTAATGTTAGTCTTTTAAAAAAAATTATTATTATAATTTCTCAAAAAGTTTTGTACATTTTTCTTAAAATTTGGTCAGTACTAATTCTACTGACCATCAAATTTTAAAATAAAATATATGTGATTTAAATTTATATATATATATGATATTTTATCTTATTTAAGTTTCTGATATTTTGAAATATTAATCTAAAGTTTTACCACAAGAAAGATTCTGAGACTACCGATGTACAATGCACATAAGAGAAAGCAATATAATGTACTTTAGATACATATACCCAATATTAAAATAAATGTAGCTATCATTAATATTGTAATACTTTAATGCTGTAATGAACTATTAGCAATAGTACAGATATACAATTTCTCTTGCAACCTAGAACCATATCAAGAGGGAAATAATGATGCATTCGTAATTTTGAAAGAAAAATAAGTGCATTAAAATTTCCCTGAGCAATCCAGGATGTGTGGTCACACAGGAAGCAGAGAGGAAGGTATCACTCCGTGTGGTTAATCACGAGAACACCGTATTTGGGAATACTGGACATAACTCATGGGTAAAATAGATCGGACTTAGTCAGAGGTGACTTCCTCCCAAAGTGGGTTTTGATCCAAGCTTCACTTTTTTCTACCAGAGTGGGAAGCAATCATAGGGATTAAAAAAACAAATTCACATGGTGGATTATAAGGAAATGTGGCTGGCTAAAATCTCACTCTCTTGAATGATATTAAACTTGTGATATATAAATGAAGGGAAAATCAACAAAATGTAGATCCAGTTGTCGTTTACAGAGGGAAGATCCAAAATTGCTTACACAAAAAGTGGAGGGAATCCCATAATTGAAAATTGCAATGACGAACAGGATTGCTATGCAGGCAGAAATGGGAATCAAATGAGATCACAAAGATGCATCTCTCGGTTCTCTCTCTTTTGAGTTAGTTCTGTTTTCAGGAGCTCAGCAAGATGCCTATATTCATCTTGCTTAGATGCTCTGAGCTAATGAGCCTAAGATCATGCATTTGAGCCATTTGGGGGCCAATTAGCTTTAATATATTTTATCATTACAGACTGTTCCTAAATGCTAGACAGAAATCCATAGCATATGTGTTGATTACCCAGAGAAACAAGAAAAATAAATTTGTATATATTGAATTAAATTAATTTTTAATATCCCCTAAGAAGATGTCTCAAGTGTAAGTTCTTTTGAGGGTAGCCAGAAGCAATGTCATTGCATGGTAAAACAGTGACACACCAGGCATTTAGGAGTGATGAGGCCTCCTCTTAGAATAAAGATAAAAATTTAAGACTCTGTACATGTCATTTCAGGCTCCCTCTCTAGCTGTCACAATCCTCTCCCCATCCTCTTTCCCCATTCCTACATTCTCTACTGACTTGTTTCTGTTCCCTGAATGCAGCAAAACCTTTATTTATGTGATTTCATCATCACTGAACACTTTTCAATGACCTCTTTCTTTTTATTCTGTGGGATCACAGAAGGCTTTATTAAACAGCTAAAATTTGAAGTGAGATATAAACAAATAATAAGTCTTCTGTGATCTCACAGAATTGATGAAGTCCTGGTCTTCTGCATTTATCTGTTACTATTTCTTATCCCTATAACAGTTATTACCAGTTGTAATTTCAGATTTAGTTCATTATTTGATTTTGCTTACCCAACTAGATTGTTTACTCCCTGACATGAGAGTGTCTTTTTTTTTTTGCTTCTTTGAATCCAACCTACTTAAAATAGTACATAATACAAAGTAGGTAGTTGATAAATATTGTTAAATAACTAAATAATAGACTGTACAATTTATTTTGCCAGGTTTTTTAATGCACATACTACATATTTGGAAACATATATTAGAACAGACATTCTGATACTCTGGAATTGGGAATCATCTGGAAAATCTTAGGGAAATATGAGTAAGTAGAAAGTAGAGGCAGAAGAAAAATGACATAAATCTGTAGAAGAGTTCGTATAAGCAGTAAATATCCAACAAAGCAGAGGTCAGGGATATTAGAAAGAAGGGGTGTCATCAGACCTCGGAATGAGATTCAAAAGTTAGATCATCAAAACCAAGAAAGAAGGCAATTTGGTGATGATTGGGCATAATGTCAAGGCTATAGATAATGTAAGGACCTAAATAAGAAATATTTTTCTTTTGTTGCAATGATTTGCTGTAACTCTTAAGAAAAAATCATTTCTGTGCTGTTGAGCCAGCATGTGTACTGGGTATTTTCAGAGAGCATGACTGATAAAGAAATGTGAGATAGAAAATGTATTTCAAAATATAAGCTCAAACCTATTAATGTATAATGAAATAATGAGAGAGCAAGAATCTTCTATGAAAGCAATGACTATTTCTAAAATACATTTTCTGATTTGGGAATATTACATTGGTAATTTTTACTAGTGATAATTTACTTACTATTAGGTATGAGTTTTGTTTAAATCCATCAGGCATATTATTTCTCTCTTTTCTACATTTATAATGTAAGCTAATTTTTTTTCTCTTCCTCTATGTCTTGTACTTGTGATTTAAGTACTGTCAGACAGAGTAGAGTGAGTGACTGAAAGCCAGTTAGTTTAGAGGTAGCAGGAGCTGTAGAGCATCTTTAACATGTTGAATGGGGTTTGAATGCATAAAGAAGGAGAAACAAATGCTATAAGGAAGCAAAAATGCAGAAAGAGATGAGGTTTTAGATTCCTAAATTCCAGTAGCACTTTTCTTCCATGGAGTGTATTATTCTGTTACTAGTCATCTTTGTATTATATTGCTAGTTATTTTTCATGGGCATGTGTCTTACCTCTCCATCACAATAATAATCTAGTAGAGAACAAGGACTGCCATATTCATCTTTGCTTAGAAGGCAACCATAGTGATAATTGAGAGCTGGGATTTTAAAGTAAGATTTCCTGGGTGCATACAGCGTGCTTCCATCACTTTTTAGCCTTGAAATTTAAGGCAAGTTTTATCCTGTCAATGTTTTAGTTGCTTTATCTGTAAAAATTGATAATAGGTCTTCCACCATAGCGTTACTTCAATAGTTTATTATATGGTAAGAACCACATAAATATTATTTATTACCATACCTAGCATATTGTCAGTTTAAAAGAAAAGAATAAAAATCATTTTTTGAAACCACTGGAATTTTGTAATGTAATTATTTATTAAAGAACAAAAAAAGGGTAATGAATCATTATAGGAAACAATAGAATGTCATAGTTAAGATCACAGTTTTTGAAATATAAGACCTTCACTAAAACCCCATGATTCTTAACTTCTCTAAACTTTATTTTCTTTATTTGTAAATGGTGGAAATAATACTACCACGCTAAGAAATTTGTAAAGTTGCATACCTGTGAGTGTATGTGTGTTCATATGTGTGTGTGTGTTCAGCTTATTATCACAGTGTCTGGCACAGTGTAAACATACATACAACACATATTAGCTAGGATTAACATTATTGAGATAATGATTTTTCAAAACCAGGATTATTGAATTACAGTTTTATCATCCTTAGAGGATCAAACAGTTTATCTAATTGTGTGTCAAGTGCAATAGTATTTTCAATATATTTATAATAGTCTAAAAGACATATACAATAGATGGAAAGAAAAATATAAATAGCTGTTTGAATGTCTATGTATACAAACAGCTATTTAATAATTATCGCATAAGCATGCAAGACAAATAGCTCAGGTACTGAATGCATAATTAAGTTATAAAACACATACAAGTAGGAAAATATCATCCTTCATAGAGAAAACACATACCTTATAAGGCATATGGAAATTTAATATTTTATTTAAATTGTTTATTGTTTAAAGTATTACTTAAGTCTTTTTCACGCATTGACCTGTCCCAACTGCCCCCAACCCCATCTGTGTCCATTGGTTATGCTCATATGCATGCATACAAGTCCTTTGGTTGATCTCTTTCCCTCTCACCCCCCACCTTCCCTCATAGGTTTGACAGTCTGTTCGATGCTTCTGTGACTATGGTTCTATTTTTGTTCATCAGTTTATGTTGTTCATTATATTCCACAAATGAGTGAGATAATGTGATATCTAGATCATGTGATATCCAACTCCCTTAGCCCTTTTTTGTCTGTGAAGCTCCTGATTTCCCCTTCAATTTTGAATGATAGCCTTGCTGGATAGAGTATTCTTGGATTCAATCCCTTGCTTTGCATGACTTTGTATACTTCATTCCATTCCCTTCTGGACTGATGTGTTTCTGTTGAGAAATCATTTGATAATCTAATGGGGATCCTTTGTATGTAACACTCTTTCTCTCTCTTTTGCAGCCTTTAAGATTGTCTCTTTGTTGTTAATGTTTGCCATTGTAATTACCATGTGTCTTGGGGTGAGTTAATTTGGGTTCATCTTGTTTGGTACTCTCTGTGCTTGGGTGACTTTTTTCCTCCCCCATATCAGGGATGTTTTCTGTCATCATTTCTTCAAATAGGTTCTCTAATCCTTGCTGCTCTTCTTGTCCTTCTGGCACCCCTATAAGGCATATGTTACTTTGTTTCATGTTGTCCCAAATCTCCCTTAGGCACTCCTCCTGATTTCTAATATTTTTCTCCAATTACTATTCAGATTGGGCTTGTTTTTCTGCCCTATCTTCTAGATCACTAATTAAATACTCTGCTTCTCTTAGTCTACTGTTGAAGCCTTCCATCGTGTTCTTTATTGTAGCTATATCACCTTTGATTTTTTCTTGGTTCTTACATAGGTTGTTGATTTTCTCATCCATCCATTTAATGAACTGTATGACCATTACTCTAAATTCTTTTTCTGACATATGGCACACCTCTCTTTCATTTAGTTCCTTTGAGGGGGGTGGGGAGGTGTGTGATTTCTCCTTCTCTTTTCTTTGGGGGTTGCTTTTTTGTCTCCTTATTTTTGCTGTTGCTGAAAGGTCCAGGCACCCAGTTGTGTAGGGCCTGAGCTGCGGCAGTGGGCTTGGTGGGAGCATTGCATGTGCCAACAGTCAGGGGCAGGCTCGGATGCCCAGTAGACGTGCCCTCCATAGTCCGGGTGGGGCTTCACAAGCTGACAGTCAGGGGCCAGCTTGGGATGCGTGGGATCTGTGAGGCTGTGCCGGGTAGGTGGGAGGGGAACACACTCCAGAACTCACAGTAGCCTGAGGCCCATTTGGGTGGAGTCGGTGTCCGTGAGTCTGCAGTTATCTTAGCAGGTCTTTGTCCAGCGTGGCGTAGGGTCTCGGTTTTTGTCTGAGGTCAGTCTGGGTGGTGATGAAGCCGGGCTCCTAATCACAGAATCTCTGCCCTTTGTGATGTTGTGCTTTCTCTGCTAGCGCCAGCCACCCAGGTGTGCCCGCAGTGGTAGCGGGGACTCCCCATCCAAGAGAGCCTGGTCTGCCAGCCCCCGAAAGTCTTGCAGGATCTAACTGTCCTTCTCTCTCTCTCTCTCTCTCTCTCTCTCTCTCTCTCTCTCTCTCACACACACACACACACACACACACGCGCGCGCACGCGCACACACCAAGTACGTCCACAGACTCCCCTTTTGCTCTCTTCTTCCTGACAGC
>NW_005881320.1:0-5858 GCF_000147115.1 Myotis lucifugus | reverse complement strand
GAATGGAGCTCATAGAACAGTTTTATAGCAAAGGACTTTGCCCCTTAATGGATGAAGTACATGCCCAAATCCTAAGGTTCATAGGAAAATGACTTAATAATATATAAAGACATATTTTAGGGAAAATGTTCTTTAGCCAGGGTATATCCTTACTTTGCCTGTGGAATCTGGCTATAAAATAAAGACACGGCTTGTAGTCCGTGGTGCTGTCGCTAGCTCTCTATCAGAGAGGACAGCGTCCCACCCAGACCCAGCTTTTTCTCTTGTCTGTCTTTTCTCAATCTTTCACCGCCCCCTCTCAGGGTCACCGAACCTGGCTGAGCTGGCATGGCACATAAGGTGCCCAATGTGGGGCTGAGTATGCCATGGCCGTGCGGCTTGCCACAACAGTCAACAGGCAGCGGCAGCTAAAGCTGATTCCGTTACATCAAAAAAGACACGGTGGGGCCCTAGCTGGTTTGGCTCAGTGGATGGAGCGTTGGCCTGTGGACTGAAGGTTCGATTCCAGTCAAGGGCACATGCCCGAGTTGTGGGCTTGGTACCCAGTAGGGGTTGTGCAGGAGGCAGCCAACCAATGTTTCTCTCTCTCTCTCTCTCCTTTCCTCTCTGAAATTAATAAAAATGTATTTTTTTTTAAAAAAAGACACTGTGGGGACCTCCCTGATGGAATGAATCTGCAGTGCCTTCAGCATGCCTCTCTCCCATCCTCAGAGGAGAGGGTGCAAGGTCATGGGGATTAAGATCAATTCCTGAGGTTGTTAGAATTGCTTTCTGCATAAGCAGTTTTATCATTCCTGGTTTTAAAGAAGGTCTCAACTTTAAACTTTCTTTGTACAAACCCACATCAAAGACCAAAACGCCAACTCTTCAGTAGTGTTGAGGCGTTGTTTTTTGAAGAAAAATTCCTTGGTCACCTTCATTGTGAAAGTTTGTTACTAAAGGAGTTTTCTTGCAGGGCCAATCCCAGAGGCCACCTCATGCTTGCCAAGGGGTTGGGAATGCCAGTCAGCGGGCACTGCCCAGGCCCTTCTTGGAAGGACGGGCACAGCAGTGTCAGCTAAACACAGGGAAGGAGGGACACAGGGATAGCGTGGGACAGGCCCCCTTGCTCACTCACCATAGGAAGGATAGGTGTTTAGGGAACAAACTGGTCACCTCCACTCGCAAGCGTGAGATACCCCACTGGACGAAGTTAAAAAGAGCAAACCTTCTCGAATTCCACTTACACGCTTGGCTGCTAATCCTTAACATAAACTCCAAACACGGGCATGTTTATTTTCTCCCAGTTAGCCCTCAGTTTTGGCTTTCGGTTGGTTCCTGCTTTCACTTAGCATATATTTATAAAACAAGCATTCGCGGGCCTGCTCGTGACCTCTGAGCAGTGCTAGAGCACAGATTCCCAAGGGGGCTTCCTTTCCCTGCCTAAGCTGTTTTTCCTCACGAGGGCCCAGGCTGCAGCTCTCCTTTCTGCGCTTTTGTAAGGCGTGAATGTAACGGGGCTCACTAGCTCAGCGGTTCCTAGAAATAGGAACACTATTTCTTCTATTGGGTTCAACACTATTTCTCAGGCACCCCCATCACACAGAACCATTTTACCACCTGACTTCTTGAAGGAGCCAGGCCTTTTGCGTTTCCAGCCCCTCTCGAATCTATTTGAAGTCATCAAACCCAGGGCAGCCTGGATTAATCGGAACGGAAATGCGTTCTGCACACAGCCCTGTAAAAGCTCTCTTGGAAGGGGTCACTAGGACGCTTTCAGGAAAAGTCACTGGATTTGTTTTTGGAAGGCTTAAGATAGGCTCTTGGCAAACCAGAATGTTCAGAAGGCCAGATCCCATTCTCTGCACAGTACCGGGGAAGAGGAAGTTGTGGAGGCTGAGGGGCTGGCCTCAGGGCTGGGTCAGCAGGGGCCTCAGGTCTCAGGATTGCTACTCCATGGCCTGTGCTACTCCCCAGAGCACGCATGTCATCTTCCCAGGAGCTATGTTTCTGAAAAGCAGGACTTTCTAAAGGGGGAGCAGCTCAGACAAGAGGAGCAGCAGGAGCAGCAGAAAAACATGAACTTGGACTATGGACCTTTCCATGGGGAGAAAGGGTCTGCCTGCCCACCCGGTGCCTGGCACTGGTTGCGGTGTTGAGGGTCATCAGGGACGGCTGAGGCTTTGTTACCTCCTGTTTTAGGCCCCAGTCTGGTCCCCTCCCTGGTTAGTCGCTGCCGTGTCATCCCCGCTTCCAGCCCTCCCAGGCTTCCCAGTGCCCCGAGGTCAAGCCTGAACTCCTGACCATTGATCCAAACATACCTCTCTGGCCTTGTTTTCTTCTTACATCCAAAACCCTCGCCATATCAAACTATTTGGACTTATCAGACAATGCTCTGCTAATTCATGCATGGTTCTCTTTACTGGAATACTTCACCTCCCACCTCCACCTGACACCCACCAACTTCCCCTTCAAGACTTGGGTCAAAGACACCTCTCAACTGACCCCCACAACAGGAGGCATATTAGCCTTTGTACAGACATCTACTGTAGCACTCACCACACTCTACTGTGATTTTGTAATTTTGTGATTTTGAAACTGTCCTTGCCTTCGTTTCTTTCTCTCCGCTGTCTCCCACTCTGTGTCAGCTGGGACTGGAAGCAATGTTTGCCGCAGGACAGTTTTTCTGAGTGAATGTTGTGTCCCTGTGCATTTTCAGTGTGACTAGACATACACTTAGGTGGGGGGAGACATTTGAAAAATACTTTCCTCTCTGTACACATTCTGTGGTGTTTGCATCCGCTGAGCACTCACTCAGTAAGTATAGTGAGAAGGAATGAGCGAATGTACAAAGGAAACCAATGTGTGAGGCAGTCCTCCTGCCAGGTATGTGCCCGGTGGTTCCACACAGGTTACCTCAGGGAGACAGGTGACCGATCTCAAAGAATGGGAAACATAGCGGTTTCCTCGGCAGATGCTCGCACCCCTTCCCTCGCACCGGCTTGGTGACATAAAGAGAAAACATGGGGGCAGGGAAGAATACCTTTAAAGTAACTGAGAATTGCCGAGGAGGGAATTAGCACCTTCATACTAAACCGCTAAGGACAGACAGAATGGCCCATAAGGATCCCGTGCTGTCAAAGGCCAGGAGAATAAAAGGTAACTCAAGATGGTAGCAGAAGGACTTGGGCCAGGCAGACCCCATCTGTGTCCACTCCACACCTTATAAACTCTGGCGACATTGGGCAGGCTCCTCCTCCTCCTTCCCCAGCCTCCTCCTCACCTCCCCACCCTTGAACATGACGGTGAGGATTCAGTACATAATGTACACGGACGCTTTCCTCCCCATAGTGCCAGGTACAAGTTTGTTGGTAGTTTTATCCGAGTGGTTCCTTTTCCTTAGGAGTGTGGCTTACTTTTAAATCATGTTGTCAGTGGGGTAGTCAAACTGTATGAAGAAAAGAGGATGTCTACGCACTAAGTAAATAAATAGGATTGTATATAAAAGGTCTGGTAGCTCTGTCTCTCCTTGCCGGAAAAAAATGCTAACTTCCAGTGCTATATTATCCTTAACAGATTCCCGGGGACACTGCTTGCAGCCAGCTGTAGGTGCAGGGAGGGGAGGAAGAGAATTAACAGACTCAGAAGGCCTCTCTTTGCATCCCTTTTTCTAAACCAGATTAAAACATCTCAGCAGCTAGGGAGGAAAACTGTCCAGAAGCCAACATCCTGATAATTTATTTTGAGCTCATACTGCACACTGGGGTGTCCACTGCCCCCGCCCCCTCAAACTTACATCCCTAAATATTAAAAACACACATAAGATGTTGGATATTTTTCAAGTTTTCTGAGATGCCACTGATAAGTATCAACATGCACTGGCTTAGAATTAACCCTGGGTCATCCTGCATATATTTTCCACGTGGAAACAAATTGAGGAAAATATTTTAAACAATCTGAACTTATCTCCCTCTTTAAATTCATGCTATGGGGTTTAAACAAAACCGAATCCTTTCCCCTAGCTGCAAAAATATTATTTATTTTTCTTGCAAATGGACCATATATGAAGGTAAAACAAATGTCTTTCTGTCTTGAGATGTATATATCTTTTCTGGCCAAGCTCCTCAAAGCCAAACATCTAACAGAATGACTGATATCACCATAGCCTGAAATAAAAACAACAACTTTACCTCTCATCGAGCAGAAATCAGGAGGTCTGGATTCTAGGCCCAATTTGGCCATGACCTAGCCTGGGCACTGTGGCCCGTCTCTCCAGCTCTCCGTTCTTGCTCTCTGTTTAGGGAACGGGTGGGGTGCGCTTGGGCGTAGGAGAGGAGTTGATCTGAAACCCCACCCAACTCTAAAATCCTATGACTCCAGATCAAAACACGGGTAAACAATGGCAAGATCTTGTACAAATATATTGTAATATTGACTTAAAACATGGGTACCAAGAAGTCTTCTCTATAAGGCCCTCTTCAAAGGAAACCCCCAATTTCCGATTTTGACCTGAGGCGGGTCCATCTATTTTTCTCATCAGTTCCTTTCACATAGGAACACCCCCACCTGCTGGAACTTTAGGTTTGTGCTGCTAAAGGTCAGAGGTGTTTGGAAAAGGTTCCATGGCCTCAGCCCAAGCTGGGGTCCCAGGGGAGGGTCCCTCCTCCACTATACTCCTTCATGAAGGAGGGTAGAGCTCCGATGCTGAGAATCTGTCCTCCCGCGCATAGGGCTGCCCTGGCCCAGGGAATGACTAACAACCCCCCCCCCCCCCCCGCCCCCGGGAGCGGGCAATCAGTGTGGGTCAGAATTTCTGCACTTTTCTGAAAGATGATCCTTGGCTTCCTCCTCAGAGCCTCACTCCCAGGGATATAGTTTATGCCTCTGGGATTGGAGTTCCTTGGAAACACAACCAGGAGTCTCAGCACAGCATGGGTTTTATGTGGTCAGAGGCAGGCCAGGGGTGGAGGCCGTGGGAAGGCATGGGTCTCAGCTCCACATTGCTGCAATGGCCCCCTTCAGCCTAAAAGACCCTGAAATCCATCTGCCAGGTGAGGGAGTCACTGGGGGTTTTAAGGAGCCCAACCCTACTCTTCAAGACCAGGCCTAAGTTCTCATTGCAGAATCAGAGAAGTCAGAGGCCCAGGGGTTTGGTTCTGCCTCTGCACTTGCCCTGGGAGAGTCAGTCAGCTCCCCACTCGGGCCTCTGAAAGCGGGGAGATGGATGAATGGCCTTCAGTTTTGTGGTTCTACAGTTCCTGTATGTCTCCTACATCCCCAGCATGCTGAGTAAAGCATCCCAATATGGAGCTGTCTCTGCTGGGCCACCTCGTCTCCCAGGCGCATCACCAATGGTGATGCTTCTGGGTCTCATCAGGGGGCCAGAAGGAGAGGCGTAGACTCTGTGCAAGGGCTGTTGTCTGACCTCTGGGCTCCAGGGAGGGTGTAGCCGCCTCAGGACAGGAAAGAACGCCAGCAGTCCCTGAGGAGCGGCTGTCCAGAGCTGACATCAGCCTCTTTCGGTGCAGTCAATAGGCTCCAGGGCCAAGTGGATTAATCGTCCTTCTCCCAAGCTCCCCACCCACGCCCCGGGGAGCCCCACACCACTGTGGCTCAGCTCCCACCTCCCAGACTGTGGCCCCAGCTTCTGAGCCCAATCCCAGCACAGAGCCCAGCCAGCTGGGCCCGGAGAGGTGAGTTAAACAGTGACAAAAGCGGCCTTGGGATTAGTGGTGACTGATGACCACCTCCTCTCCCTGGGCTCGGCGAGCACAGACCTCCTCTCTCCTCTTGAGCCGGCTGAAGAACGGTTGCCAAAGAGTTCCTGACAAGCACCCCTCTGGTATGTGGGCAGCGTTTCTGATTTCCCTCTAAAGGTC
>NW_005881319.1:0-5859 GCF_000147115.1 Myotis lucifugus | reverse complement strand
CCTCTTGTTGGGGGTATGGGAACATGTGTATCTAGACGAGTTTACTAAACCAAAAAGCGTTATATTTATGGGGTGTTTACCCGCGACCCTAACGCCAAAAGCTCATCTTCCATAGCCCCGACGGGGGGGATGGGAAAGAGCGGATAAAAAAGAGGAGGACAATTTTTACATTTCCTCCTCGCCCTTCTCCGTCTCCGGGCGGGGGGGGTGGGGATAGTGTCGTTGTGGGCGGTGGCCGACGACGCACACTATAGAAGTCCTTGTACTCCACATCCCCCCTCCGCCTTCTCGCACACGCTCCCATTTCCGGGGGGTGGGGAGACACTATCTTTGTCTTTGAGAGATCAAGATCCTTTGGGGGTTCACTCCTTGCCATCTCTCTCCTTCCGGGCGCAAGGTGGCGATCGTGTGGAAACAACCAAATACACATTCCTGCCTTTCCCCCAGTTCTGGGAGTCTTTTCTCCAATTCCTCACCCCCCACCGAGAGGGGCGACCGGGACCTCCGGGTTTACAGGGGGGGGGGGGGGTTGGGTCAGATGTACAGGTCAGAGCCTTGCCCTTGTAATTGGTGTCTGCAGTGGGGGGAGTCTTGTGAGACTGAGCCCTTAATCTGTGGGGTCTGACGCTAACTCAAGGAGGATAGTGTCAGAATTGCACTTAATCATATGACACCAATTGGTCCCTGAGAAGTGGTCATTTTTTGTGTGGGGGGGGGGGGGGGGCGGAGTGAGTGTGTGGCAGTGAGGAAGTAAAGGAACATTGTGTTTCCCAGACAACTACCTACATGGCTGATCACATCATTAATCTTTCAGGCAAGGCTAAGGTGTGGCCAGTTCCCACCCAAAATCATATTGTTGGTCTTTCTGGAATGGCGAGTCCCCACCCTAAATCACATTATTAGCTCGTGACAAAGGCCAGACCTTTTTGCGGGCGAGGTTAGATTTTGTTAATGTGCAGGAGGTAAAGGCTGTGCAGGCATAACACAGCACTAACCTGTTCACACAGAGCCGAGCAGTCAGGCCAGCCTCCTAGAGTTGAAGCCAGCCCCACTTCCTCCCTACAACACCTCTGTGTAAAGGGGGTGAAGAGCAAGGCAGTGACACCAGTTGGAAGCTTAAAAAAGGTAAAGCCGTCTACAGCCCACCTGGCTGGGTGGCTCAGTTGGTTGGAGTGTCATCCCAGGCACCAAAAGGTTGAGGGTTCAATTGCCAGACGGGGCACATACCTAGTTTTCGGGTTCCATCTCTGGTTGGGGCTCGTACAAGGTGGCAATCAATCAATGTTTCTCTCACATTGATGTGTCTCTCTCTCTCTCTCTCTCTCTCTCTCTCTCTCTCTCCCCGCCTCCCCATCCTCTCTCTCTAAGTATCAGTGGAAACATTACTCAGGTGAAGACTGAAATAAAAGTCCCGTACACTCCCAGGAGGGAGGGGCAGTGAAGGGTCTGTTCAGTGAGTAATGTGGAGGGACCGGGCATGTTATTTCGCTCGGAGGGCCTTGGGAAGGCTGGGTCTCTGTCTACACCACCTACCGGCTGTCGGCTAGGACACCGCAGGCTCTCCTGACCCCCGAGGCCAAGCAGCGTCACCGGGTGGGAGGCTGGAGGAAGCCCTCGGTGACAGGCAGAACCACGCTCAGAAAAACAGCCTCCATCCATCGGGGGTATCCGGTCAGACCTGGCCAAGGATTCTAGCTAACTTTGCATCAATATTCACCTGGATACACGAAGGTTGGGAATAAGGAAGAATAAAAGTTCTATGAGCTTAGGACACAGCAGTCAGAACTTAGTTTGCCACAGACTCTGTGCAGATGCCCGACTGTTTCCTGTGCACTCCCAACCCCTGTGCTGGTCTGCACAGGACCTTCTGCCTTCCTGCTCCCAGAGGGCCCTGGTCAGGGCTGAGCACCCAGCAGGCACTCAACAACCCACCAGCCACACAGTATCATCACCTTCTCATCCACGGGCCTTGGTTACAATGAGGAGCTGACGAGAGGCTCGGCTGTAGTGAGAACTCGGGCCTTGGTGACATCCACTCCCATTGTCCTACCCAGAAATAGGACTTAAGTGGAAAGTAAGAGAGAAACTTCTAGAAAATGCTCTCCGTGAGCTATACATGTGCAGGGCGTAGCAAATAAACCACCCTCAAGAGACCTGGAAGAGAGAAATTCATCCTTCGGTGATATAAGCACTGCTGGGGAGGGAAGGAGGAGCTGGCACCGAACTGAGTGGAACATTAGTGAGACACCAGCAAGGGTCCCCAGGAAGAAGTGTAGGGATCACACATTCCCCAGGCCCTTTGCCACAACCAAGAGAGCATCTAATAGACAGATGCACACCGTTCATCCAAACCCGGGGTGGGGACGTCCAGCCCTCGGGCCGTACAGGGCCCGTGAAATCATTTGGTCTGGCCCTGCCAAGGCATTAGGGGTGAGTTCATTAAATGTTTGACCAGATATAGCACACTAATTTTTTAAGTTGGTAATTTTGTATGACCAGAGGATCTATATATATATATATATATAAAAGCTTAAGCGACCATCCGACCGTCCACTATGACGCACAATGACCACCAGGGGGCAGACGCTCCAACCTGTAGCTATGATGCGCACTGACCACCAGGGGGCAGATGCTCAATGCAGGAGCTGCAGAACTGCGGTGACTTGGCAGCTGCAGTTCTCGGGTGACACAGAGGGAGCCCTGCCCTCTTGCAATCCAGAACCCCTCGGGGGATATTGGAGAGCCGGTTTCGGCCCTATCCCCGCAGGCCTAGTGATGTTATAAATATCCAAATGGCCAGTGGCGGAAAAAAGGTTCCCCACCCCTGCAAACAAGCCCCCCTCACATCACCAGGCCTCAGAAGATAGAGACCAGCTCCTTCCTCCTACACGTGCCCAGGCGGGCGAGTCTACGTTCTGGGCACAGTTCTGGGCAGGACTCAGGCCCACACCCCTTCAAGCTCAGTACATGCTTCCAACCGCTCCGTTAGTTACTCTGAGGACAGGGAGCGCAGGCAGCCAGTGAGCGCCCCCGCCCCCCTCCACAGGAGGAGGTTCTGCCTGGAATTTCCGTGTCCTTCTCAGCACAGAAGGAGGCTGGAGCTCCCGCCAGGTTGTAAAAATTAGGGTGGCGACAGAGCGACCTACTTTCAAAGTCTTTAAAAGTTTTGAGACCAGCCATCCCCCAGAGTGAGGTGTTTAAATAAAAAATGCTGATGAGGAGAACTTTAAAAGTGTATTTCATTCATCACAAAAGTGTCTTTTTGCACTCGTTTAAAAAAATGTACTCTAACGACACCGTATTCTCTAAAAAGATCATCCAGCCAGCTTCACCCCAAATCACAAGAGGTTGGGATTCAAGTACCCCTGGCAGTCCCAGAAAATATTTCTGCAAATGAGGGGGGAAATGTCATTTGAAGGATACTGAGGCAAAGCAGGAAAAAAAAAATGGGATGGTTTTCCGCTAGGATGGTGTTTTAGGAACTGAAAAGCCATTCTAATTACATCTGCAAACTGGTTACAACATTAACCACCACTGGGGCCTGTGACATTGATGGAAGAAACCATTTACCAAAAACCCACACACTTCAAAACACCTCTGCGTGGCTCTCTTCATCTTAAAAAACCTTTTTGCTTTGTAAATTAAAGGAACAGCCCTTCCCATACACAAATGACTACGCCACGTCCCTAGAAGGTAGAAAAGGTGGCATAAGACAGTAGTTCAGTTTAATGATGATTTATTAAGGGCGAATTAGATAGCATGTACTCTCTTTGCAATACACTTTCATAATCTACCTTCACTCAGTCTAACTCGTAGCAGGTAGATGAGCCAGGTATCATGAAATATTTGTGCCAGACACGATCCTGGAGATCTTGGTCCACGCCCCTCATTGTAGAGCCGGGAAAACTGAAGCCCAGAGAGGTGAAGTCACCAGCACAAGGTCACACAGCCAGCGGCTGGCAGGGCCTTACCCAACCGGTGAAGAACGGCAGGCAGGAAGGACCCGGGGAGCGGGCGCCGGGCTGGGCTCGCCCACATGTTCAGTGAAAAAGCACGGACACCAGCAAATCATGGAGCTCGACGGTTTGGGACAAACATTTTCAGATTCTGTGCTTCCATCAAGGGCTGCTAAATCTGAACTAACCCAGCCCTAAGACTCCACCTATGTGTTGATGGGATCTCCTTCAATGTTTTGCTGTGTGAATCACAGACTCTCAGAACTGAGGGGGATGTTGTAGAAGTCAAAGCCATCTGGGTAAAAATAAAGAGCACACATATTTAGGCTTGTTTAGGCTCCGAAGACAGCGGGAAGGATGCAGGAGGAAATGTTTGCTGCAGCTACGTCTGGAGAGGGAATGAGGAGGGGAGGGGAGGGGCAGACTTGGTACTTCATTCAAATCTTTCCTTTTTGCTTCTTTTTTTCCCCAACAAGAGCATGTTTTGCTGCCCTTCCTCAAGCCCTGCACAGATCCTCTCCCTGTCCCTTGAGCACCACAGTCTCACAGGGTTCCCCTGGGGCCACCAGCTGGTCTCCTGCACCCTAGGAGGGGAGTGACAGCCCACAGACAGTTTCTGCCTGGCCCTAGTCAATCCTAACTCCCTACTTCCAGCCGGGAACGCCCTCTTAGGCTCTCGAACTCTGCATCCCAAGCTTCACAGGTTGGTTCCACCGGCTGTTCCAGACCTCTCCACCCAACCCGCCCCTCACAGAACTCGCTCTCCTCCCCTCTCCTTCCCACACTGTGCTCCTCCCTCCTCCTGCAAAGTGTCCAAATGGGAATCTGCCCTTCCCTTCCCCTCCACACCCCATGTGCCCCTGGGGCTCTTCCCGGAGCCTCTCAAAGCAGGTTTCTCCTCTATCCTGGTCCCCTCTCCTGAGTCACCGATCAGGTGACTTCCTCATTAGCAGCCTCCCAGCCTCCACGCACAGACCAGGGGCCCACCAGGCGGAGGCAGTTCGCTCATTGGTTCAGTCAGTCCCCCTGAGAAGTACGATGTGCCAGGTGCTGTGCTGGGTGCAGAGGCTGCGGCTGTCAACCACACAGACAGGTCCCCGTGCTCATGGACCTGGTCCTCCAAGTCTCTGCTCAGGTGTCACCTCCTCCAGGAAGCCCTCCTTTACGTGATTCATGGAGATACCTTCCATCAGCATCCGCACGCAGGCCCCATCAGCCCTTCCCACACAGCCCTGTACGTATAGATTTAATTTCCCCCCCAGATCAGAAACTACAGGCTCTGTTCAACCCCTCACATCTCTCCTGTGCCTGGCACAGTCGCGGATCCATACACACGGAATATTGAGGGATCTGCTTCCTAAGGGGCTCGGTAACGAGGTTGCCAAGTCCCAGGATGCTGTGAGGTTGACAAGAGGCAGACACAGTCACCAGCACCGACAGGTGCAAAAATGGGACAGAGCCACAGCGCAGAACCGAGGATGAAGACTGGCAACTCTGTCCTGGCCCGTGCGGCTCCGTGGATAGAGCATTGGCCTGCAGACCATAGGGTCCTGGGTTCAATTCCAGTCAAGGGCACATACTTAGGTTGCAGGCTCCTCCCCAGCCTGGGCCCTGGTCAGGTGTGTGTGCAGGAGGCAACCAATCAATGTGTTTCTCTCCCGTCGATGTCTCTCTGTCTTTCCCTCTCTCTTCCACTCTCCCTAAAAATCAATGGAAAAATATCCTCGGGTGAGGCTTAACAAAACAAAAAAAGACTCACAACTCTGTACCCCGTCCCCCGCACACCTCTCCTTCAGGCGCTCCCTGATGTCCTGAACCTCGAAGGCCCAGCCTGTGCCCGTGACAGGCTCCGTTATTCGCCAGCAGGCACGTGAGACATGAGGTACTTTTCCAAGGCCCCCCC
>NW_005881318.1:0-5860 GCF_000147115.1 Myotis lucifugus | reverse complement strand
ACCGGTTATCTCATCCACGGCCCGCTCTCTATCATTTTCCAATTGAAGTTATCACAAAGGTATTACAAAAAAACATCGCAGAAAGTGGCAGTTAACTCAGAAAATAAAACCCCACTTTAATTGCTCCAGTGTAACCAGGTCGATCATCATCAGGAAGGGTTTTGATATACTTTTTAAATTAAACCGGTGACTGTGTTGATCGATTTCACTGATAACCGAGCAGTCCCCTCCCCACCCTCAGAAACCACTGGCTCCCCAAATGCCAGTCCCTGGGGTCTGGGAAGGCGGGACCTAGCCGAGCCCAGCGCTGCAGCCTGGAGCAGGCCGCCTCCCCTCTCTGCACCCCAGTTCCCAGCCTGGGAGGGCGAGGGGGCAGCGCTTTCCGAAGCCCCCTCGCGCTCTGGAACGCGCGGTGCCGTTTTCCTGGGCCGTATTTCTGCAGCTGGAGGAGCCGACACCGGCATCGTTTCCAGGAAACCGACAAGTGCCAGTGCTGGGCATGGGCTGCAGGGACCCTCCCCAGGGCCGGGCGCTGCCCTCCCCACCAAGACTCCGGGCCACCCTAAGCTGGCCTGACCCTGGTTTGCTGACTCAGGGATGGCGAGCCTCGTCCCAGGAGCACCCCTGACTCCATCACAATCCTTCCGCATCGTCTCCGCCTCACCCACGTGATCCCTTTGAGGGCAGCTGGGCACCCAGGCCCTACAGCCGGCGCGCCCCCTAAAACCAGGTCCCCGGCTTCCTGGTGAGGTGACTTCGACAAGCTGCCTGGGCCCATTGCATAGGTGGGGAAGTGAAGGTGCCGAGAGGCTAAGAGCCACCTTGTAGAGCAGCGGTTCTCAACCTTCCTAACGCCGCGACCCTTTAACACAGCTCCTCATGTTGTGGTGACCCCCAATTTCATTGTTACAGATTGAACATAATTAAAGCATCGTGATTCATCACAAAAACAATATGTAATTATATATGTGTTTTCCGATGGTCTTAGGTGACTCCTGTGAAAGGGTCGTTCGACACCCAAAGGGGTCGTGACCCACAGGTTGAGAACCGCTGTTGTAGAGTGTCATGAGCAAACGCGGTCACGGCACGTATGAAGGGCCTGGAGCAGGCGTGGCAGGGGGCGGGCACTCGTCACATGTCATCGAACCCATCTCTGTGCCCCACCTCCCCAGGCTCCCCTGAGGCCACCCCCTCCCACCAATGCGTCCCTGCCACGGATTTACGGGGTTGATGGTGCACAGGGAAGGACAGAAAGTGCCGTCGGTTGTTTAATATTTTTTAGGAAAAATGCATCATGCCGAGACTGACAGGAAGATGTGGGAAAGCCGTGAACTTGTCCATGGGATCCTGTGAGAACGGTGAGGCTGCCGGGCTCTCACAGCCCCTGCGCCGGCCGCAAACACGGTGTATGCGTACGCAGAACGTCCGCTTCCTTGCCCAGTAGCCCTGGCCTTGCGCAATGTGAAGTCCATACAAGAGTGTTTGCTCTGTCTTGTCAGCAAGTGTGGTCACGGGAGAAGCATGGACGCCCTGTGTCTATTGCGTTGTCTCTGCACGACAGTGGTCACCGTTTATTTTTTCTCTCTCCCCCCTTCTAAGAAAATAAAACGTCTCCTCCCTCCTGTCAACAAAAATCCCAAGAACCCTAGAGATCAGAGAGAGCCCGTCTTCCCATTAGTACCGCGTTCTTGATAAACAATGCTTTATGCCCCATCATGAAGGTACAGGTAATGAGCAATTATGTAGATCATGAATTAATTATATTTAAAACAGAGGCCATTACAATCAATATTCACCACATTTCAACTGCATTCTGGAATTAATAAATCTAATTAAAACTTTCAACTGGCAGGGATGCGTTACAGCACCTTCCCGGAGAAGCACAGCGAGCAGCTGTCTGTGAACACGCATCCCACGTGCCCACACGTGCACCTGGTGCTGGAGGAGGTGTCACCTTTGCTTATGTCTGTCTCTGTGTCCGTGTCTACGTCTATGTGTCTGTCTCTGTGTCTGTGTCTGTGTGTGTGTCTGTGTCTGTGTCTGTATCTAAGTCTGTGTCTGTGCCTGTGTCTGTGCCTGTGTCTGTCTGTCTGTGTCTGTGTCTAAGTCTGTGTCTGTGTCTATGTCTGTGTCTGTGTCTACGTCTATGTCTACATCTACGTCTGTCTATGCCTATATCTCTTTCTGCCCAGAGGTGGCATTTATGTGGCACAATCGAACTGCCTTCTGGGTCCTCCCTCCCCACAGGCTGGACCACAAAACCTGGACCTAATCCAACTGACTCTTCCCCCAAACCCCAGACGGCAGGAAAACCAAGGACGGAGGCGAAGCCCTCCCCACCCGAGGCAATCCACTCAAGCTCACTGCGCCCTGCAGTGGGGTCAGAAGGGCACCCTCCCATGCACCCCAGCACCCGGGATGCAGACATCTGAGAGAGGGGTTCAGCGCTCTCTGCTCACTGAGAGCCCAGTGACTGAACCGCTGCCTCCTCCCTGGCCCCGGGGCTGGTCTGGCTGCTGTGGCTGGAACCTACCTCGATGGGTGTGGTGGGATCGAGTGAGCTGCTGAGTTGTCACGAAGGCACTTGGAGAACCCACTCTGCTGTCCCCGATCTCACTCACCTATTGACCACAAAATACCCTGCGAACACCCAAAGAGCAACACAAGGGAGTGCAATTCATTAAGGAAAAAATCAGCTCCCTCATTTATTGACCAAACAGCAAATTGCTCCCTTCACAGGTGTCCAGGCCATGGCCGTGTCCCTCGCGGGGGACATCACTCACTGAAAGGCCTTCCTGTCCTCCAGCTCCCCCACCCCAGGGCTTCCTGTCCTCCAGCTCCCCACCCAGGGCACCGGCGACAGCGGCACCTCCGCCCGCCTCGTCCGACTCAGGCACAGCGTCGGTGTGCACGGCGGGGTCCCCACACGGCGCCTTGGGAAGGAGACGGCCCAGATCTCTCCCTGGCCTCGCCCTGCACTTTCACTCTGCCTCGTGCGTCCATGAAAAAGAGCAGGCCTCGAATCGCCCGGAGTAATTGAGCGGATTCGCACCGTGCCTGTGAGCTGCCCACGGCCACCCCGCGCCTCACCCCGTCCCCGCCGGAGGCTCTGACCCGGCGTCGGCAGTATTTCACAGCTGTTCCATGTCAGCGGCTCGCGGTGCGGCGGGAGATCAGGCCTATTTAAATCTGCGGGAAAATAGCTGCGGGTGACATAACCTTTCGTGTCGTACCTCTGTGTACACACACAAATAATTGGGGCTCTTGACCCTGTCTGGGCCCATACAACTCTAAGTACAAACTTGACATTTTGATGCTGCTGCTAGCCTTTCTCGTTGTTATTTTCTGTTTCAATAATCCATTGCAGGTAGAAAAATGAAAGAAGGAAGCATGAATGATTAATGCTGTCAAGCTAAAATAATGTATTTAGAAAAATCTATAAATCTGTTATTTGTGGCATTTTAAAACTGAACGCGACACTCCTCGGCGCGGCCGCCTGCCTCCCAGCAGGGAAGGCGCGTCCTGCGCGGCGGCCCCGGGCAGCCGGCGGCCTGTGGTCTGGGCCGCGCTGGGCCGCGGCCATCCTGGGACGGGCACAGTGGGCGCCTGGTTCTTCCCGTTCCAGGGGAGTGTCGGGCACGGCCCACGGGCAGGAGGCGGGCCTTGCCGCTCAGGCTGGGCAGCCAGCGTCTCCTGCTCCTGCCAGTCGCTGTTGGTTTGGTTCACTCAGGCTGGGAGCTGGTCTCCTCAGGCTCCTGGGTCTCTCTCGTCTGCCGAATGCTGGTCCCAACACCGTCCCTAGAATCCCCGCCCTTCGCCCAGGTCCAGGCAAACACCGCCCCGGCCACGGCAGGAGTCCTCACGCCTGGTCCACTCCGGCCAGAGGAGCTCTGGGAGGAGACAGGGCCCAGGGAGACATGAACACGGCCCGAGATCCAACTGCCAGGGACCCCGTGGCAGCCCTGACAGGTCATCTATGTGCTGAGCGAGCACACGTTAGCTGTTCCGCTGAAGCAGGTGGGGAACGTCCGGCCCTCGGGCCGTATAGGGCCCTCGAAATCAGTTGGTCTGGCCCTGCCCAGGCGTCAGGGGTGAGCTGATGAAATGTTCGACCAATGCAGCAGGCTGGTTTTTAAGTGGAGCATTTTGGATGGCCCACGAATGATGCTGTAAATATTCACGTGGCCCTTGGCGGAAGCAGGTTCCCCACCCTGTGCAAAAGCATCGCAGTGGCTTTGGGGGTGGCTTTGGTCCTAGGAATGCGTCTCGTTTCCTGAGTGTCTGGAACCCTCTGAGGACAGGGTCTGTGTGTTCACCTTGTCTTCCCTCGCACGCCGCACTGTGCCCAGGGGACGAAGGCACCCAGCCCGGGACCGCGGAGTGAGGGAAGACAAACCTGGAAGCACCTGGGCACAGTGGTCGATGCCCCCATGCCAAGCCCACCACCGGGGACCCGTATGCGCCAGTCCTGGTCATTCCATCCAGCTGACCGGTGTAATGGACAGAGATACGGCCTCGCCACCTGAAGGCCTAAGTTCTCTCCTCCTTGGTCCGTTTTGTTTTTTCTTTCTTTCCTTCTTTCTTTCTTTTTCTTTCTTCTTTCTTTCTTTCTTTCTTTCTTTCTTTCTTTCTTTCTTTCTTCCTTCTTTCTTCCTCTTTCTTTCTTTCTTCTTCTTATTTTTTTAAATATATTTGTATTGATTTCAGAGAGGAAGGGAGAAAGAGGGAGAGAGAGAAACATCAGTGATGAGAGAGAATCCTTGACCGGCTGCCTCCTGCACGCCCCCCACTGGGGATCGAGCCCGCAATCCAGGCCTGTGCCCTGACCAGGAATCGAACCGTGACCTCCTGGTTCATAGATCAACACTCAACCCCTGAGCCACGCCGGCCAGGCCTCCTTGGTCCTTTTGTGTGAGCTTGAGCCCAAGGCTGGCGGCCTTAGCTTTCTCGCTGCTAAAATCACCTCCTTCCGGGGCTTTCCTGGGCCGGTGTTGCCGGCAGTGGTGGGGTTTCTGAGTCAGTCTGCAACCCCCGGCTCTGTGGGCGGCGGCAGGTGTGTGGGCCCCACTCAGGACGCTGTCATAGAAATGTCACCCAACACGGGTTTTCAGGCTCGCTCGGCTGCGGGAAGGAGGGAGGGCGTGACACGGCTCATCCACTGATATCCAATCAACGCCACAGCTCAGACCAGTGGAGACCAGGCCTGCCTGCCTCGTGCCCGGAACCCGCGCACAGGGAGCGTGTCGGGCTCGGGCCGGGGACCACAGTTAGGGTAGAAACGGCAGCAAATTCTCGGCGAGGGAGGCCTCGAGATGGACTCGCATCTTGAAAGCGCCAGTATTTTCCATCCTCGCCGAATGGGTAATATCCAACTGATGAAATATTTACCAACGCGGCTGCATCAACAGCAAATCGCCCCTCTCCCATTACGTTTTTTTGTGAAAGATACTTCAGTAAAATACTGCAGCTTGCAAGTTAATTACAATGAGTAATTAAAATTTAGAGCATAATCATTTTTGGCAAAAAGTCAGTTTTTGTTAAAATTTTAAGATAGAAAAAAAGATGCATATTCCAACCATAATACTGTTAGTAATTAAGATAAATGCATCAATTATTAAAGATGCAAACATGTCAAGCAAGCATAACTAATTACGTGCGCGTGTTAACAGTTGTTTAATGTTAACAAGCGGTGAATTATTAAAGACCCCCTGTGCTGCATTCGGGACCGCATAACACGGAATGTTCTGGAACGCGATGCCGTTTTCAGGGTTTCCTCAGATCTTCTCCACCGGATGGGCCGAGGCGGTAAGATACTCGCTTTAGGACGTGTTTCGAAACATTCAGCTGGATCCAGGCTCCC
>NW_005881317.1:0-5861 GCF_000147115.1 Myotis lucifugus | reverse complement strand
TTTTTTCCCATCATATTTATTATTTGTCGCAACCATCTTATATGTCTCTGAAGAAGAAAAAGTGGTTATAATTTATTTTATTATTTTCATTTTATTTAAAAAATATATTTTTATTGTTTCTACAGAGAGGAAAGGAGAGAGAGAGAGAGAGAGTCAGAAACATCGATGAGAGAGAAACATCAACCAGCTGCCTCCTGCACACCTCCCACTGAGGATGTGCCCGCAACCAAGGTACATGCCCTTGACCGGAATCGAACCTGGGACCCTTCAGTCCTCAAGCCGACGCTCTATCCACTGAGCCAAACCGGTCTTGGCGAAAGATTTGTTTTTAAAAAGTATGACATAACTATGTAGTGGAAAACAATATGCACCATTTTTAAAAAAATGAAAAACACTTATTTGCCTGACCAGGAAATTCTTAAGGAAAAAAAAAAGCTAGTTGCAGTAAAATAATATCAACAATGAAAATGATAAGAAGGAAAACATTATATAGTACAGATGTACTTAGCCATATTCAAGAGGAAATGTAAAAATGAAAAAAAGACTAGTGCTAAATGAATGTAGGAAATAGTGGCATATGGAAGAGATTGTGGTGAAATCAGAAGAGAGACAACCACACTTTATTTTCAAACTTCCAAAATTCAAAATAAATATTGGTTAATATTTACTGTATATGGTATATATGCATTTGGAATAAAAAAAGGCAAAATTTTGTCATGTGGATAAATACAAAATCAAGCAATAAAATGGCAACATGATAGTCCAAACAAAAAGGACTTCATAAAACCAACAGGCAGAGCAGAAACAGGAAATCTCCTGCAGATACTACACATGATATTCTAGACCAGCTTTGACCCTATCACACTTCCAGTAAAGAATGATCCTTAACAGCAACAACAAAAGCTGGGGATAAGTTACTTTAGACAATGATTTCATTTACTATTTCTCTACTCCATTTTCTTTTCACAGTCACTGCTATCACAACCTCAGCCCAAGCCATCCGGATCCCTTGTCTGAATTGCTACCATAATCTCCTCTCTAACTCTCGAGTGATCATCACAGAATGTCAGTGTGAGTGCTGCCTGTTCTAAATGAAATCTCTCACTGGTTCCTCACCACATTCACAATAAATCTCAGAGACAGAGCCTGGCCTTTCCATCATTGCCTCCCACACCCCCAAAAAAGAAAATCATTTTTAACCTGAGCAGCAAAGATTTACTAATTTCTCACAGTCTTACAGTGAGAAGGAAGGAAGAATTTCTCCTCAGTTCAAGGAACCCACTGCCATCATTTCTAATGTGCTTGGCTAGAAAATAGAAATCTTAATTAAGATAGTGAGTCTACATCACATTCATTTCTCTCCCTGTATAATTATGTCAGTTTGAAAGGAGATCTCTTTGGGTGGATCATTTTTCATGATAATGTATAGATGGCTTGAAGGATGGGCTCATTTGCCAGGGTCCTATGACACACAGATATTGGATAGGCTTAAATACAGCCTATCATTTTAGAAATGTCAGCTTCCAAAAGCTCCATTGGCCAATGCACCTGCAGCGCCTTGGGGCACGTATGTGTCAATTGCATCCTTCAGATGATTACTACATACTTATGCCTGCCAGAAATAAGTATACAAAAAGTGCAGGTGCAGTGGTGAACATCCATCCCATTATGCGCTCTCACCTCCCAATAGCATGAACCCACATTAATGGAATCCGAACTGTTTTGCAACTCTAATGCACAACTATCTACACAGAAAGGAAGTGATTCTGTTCAATTGATCTTCATTGGGAGCAACTAATTAAACATTTATCTTACTTCTAGTAGCAAAATACAGAAATAAATGTAATTGAAATATTCACACATAAACTTCTCTCACCGCTCAAGTTTTCTCCAGAGAAAACCTTTAAGAGATAACGGAAAGTTATGTTTGTGTGTGTGTTTCTTGCCCAGTAACATATGCTACCATAAAGTAGAAAATTAGTACAAACACCGCTCCTTTTCCAATCACAACAGAAAAATGTTTCCTGACTTCTGATTGACTTTTAAAAATCAATGTGAAAATTATAGCTTTATTATCAACTAATAGCAATCATATTCAGATATTATAATAATAACATTAATTCAATATGTGCCAGTACGATACTCAAATTTTTATATACTTGATATTATGGCTTATAACAGTCTGCTTTAGATACCATTACATTGTCCTCTTACCAACTGGGAAAACTGCAGCATAAGAGAGTTTCACAATAGTAAAAGGAGTCACAGTTAGAAGGTGGCATATCAAAAATTTGAACCCAGCTCGGCCAGCATGGCTCAGTGATTGAGTGTTAACCTATGAACCAGGAGATCATGGTTCAATCCCTGGTCAGGGCACATGCCAGACTGTGGGCTCAATCCCCAGTGTGGAGCATGCAGAAGGCAGCCTTCAGTGATACTCTCTCATCATTGATGTTTCTATCTCTCCTTCTCCCTTCCTCTCTGAAATCAATAAAAATATATTTTAAAAAAGAATTTGAACCCAGATATGTCCATATATTGAGTCTAATTGCTTTACCATGAAGTCACATTGAATCTTACAAGGTTAATCATTGTGACTCGGTGACTCAGGGTCTTGGTCACAATTCTTCTTTTTTAAGTTTATAGTCAAATTACACAAAACCATTTTTTGCATCAAAGACTCCTTTTATTGCCCACTCATCGCTCACATGTACCTTTGAAAGATTCTGAATATAGGTGCTTCAATAGATAAGATCTGCAAATACTTTCTCCTGGTTCACTGCTTGTCTTTTTATTCTTCCAACAGTGTCTTTCGTGGAGTGTGTTAGTTTTGGGGACTGCTATAACAAATTACCGCAAAACGAATGGCTTAAAGCATCAGACATGTCTTCTTTCCCAGTTCTGGAGACAAGAAGTTCATTAGTTTTACTGGGATACAGGTGTCAGGAAGGCCATATTCCCCCCCTGCAGGTCCTGGGGTGAGAGGTTCTAGCTTCCAGCTTCGGGTGGGGCTGGCATTCCTGTATGACTGTACCTCTGCACTTCCATCTTTGCCTTCTTCTCTTCTTGTGTCTAATCTCTCTCTACCTGTTATTCATAAGGATTGGATTTACGGACTGCATGGAAAATCCAGGACAATCCCCATGTCAAGATCCTTAACTTAATTGGATTTACAATGACCCTTTTTTCCTTTTAAGGTAACTTTTATACGTTCCAAGGATTAGGACTTGATATTTTTGGATGGACATTATTCAACCCACTACACAGAGCAGAAGTTTTTAATTTAACAATGTCCAACCTATGAATACTTTTCTCCCATGGGTTATGCTTTTGGCGTTGTATCTCAGAACTCATCACCAAACCCAAGCTTACACAGATTTTCTCTTATGTGTTCTAGAAGTTTTCTAAAAGTTATTTTTTTAAATCACCTCATATATGATTGACATTCCACAAACTGTACATATTTAATGTATACAATCTGATGAGTTTGGAGATAAGTACACTTCCATGAAGCTATCCCCATATTCCAAGCCAGAAACATATCCATCACCTTGAAAAGTTGCTTTCTACCATTATTATTATTATTATTATTAATGTGATAAGAACATAATATAACAACTTCTCTCTTAGCAAATTTGTAAGTATGCAAATACAGTATTATCTATAGGCTACAGCTGTGCATTGGATCACTAGGGTTTATTCATCTTGTATAAATGAAATTTTGTACACTTTAAATAATATTAATATCACTCCTTTTCCCCCTCTCATTCAGCCCCTGGCCACCACGACTCTACTGTCTGCTTCCATGGGTCTATTTTAGGTTCCTTATATAAGTGAGATGATACTGTATCAAATTTCTGTGTTGGGCTTATATATCACTAAGCATAATGTCTTCCAAGTGTGTCTATGTTTTTGCAAATGGTAGGATTTCTTGCCTTTTTCAGTCAGAATAATATGAATAATAATGACATATATATCACATTTTATTTATTCATCCATTCATTGATAGACATTGAAGTTGTTTCTATGTCTTGGTTATTGTGAATAGTGTTGCAATGAACATGGGAGTGCACATATCCCCTCAAGATTCTGTTTTTATTTCGTTTAGATATATATATATACCCAGATTGCCTTAGGCAGGACCAGCCTTTCCCCAATGACCACAGTCAGAGGTTCTGGGTGGGTTGGTTGGCAGAGTTAATGGGTGGATGGGGCCAGCAACAGGGGACACAGTCAGGCTCAGTGTAAGGAGCCAGGGTCTAGCTGTTGAGAGCTGCACATGAGTTGTTGAGAGCCCCCTTCCCCTTTCTTTCTTAGCTGCCCCAAGTGATCTAGCCATGCTTATGCCCTCAGTGTTCTGGGTGAAGGGCAACAGAAGGAGGCCTGTCAACTATTGCTCCCAAAAGCTGGGGAAGGTGAATGGTCACTTCACCCTTTCTCCTACAAGAGAAGTCACAAGCTGCGGGTTCTCTCTCAGTGCTGTACTGTGCTGGCTGAGGGAGAGGGTGATATGGGTGAAGTGAAACTGTTCTTCTTACCCTTTGCAATAAAACCTTTTCTCACTTCTGTGTTCCATTGGCATGCATTAATCTTTCACGTAGAATCTGATCTCTCATAAAGGTATTTTCATTTGCGGAGGCACAGGGCTTGAACCTCCTATTCCACAATCGTACTAAAATCACTCATTGGGTTAATTTTTGCGTGTGGACATTAGGTTGTTCTACACATTTTTGTTACAACATCCATCTGCTTCTTTAGAAGAGGTGCTCTTTAAGCTTTGGTTTGCATATTTTTTTATTAGAATCAGTCTTTACAAAGGGCTGTTACAGCCCAGCCTGCGTGACTCAGTGGTTGAGCGTCGACCTATGAACCAGGAAGTCACAGTTTGATTCCTGGTCAGGGCACATGCCCGGGTTGTGAGCTTGATCCCCAGTTGGGGTATACAGAAGGCAGAAGATCAATGATTCTCTCTCACCATTGATTTTTTTTATCTCTCTATCCCTCTCCCTTCCTCTCTGAAATCAATAAAAATATACTTTTTTAAAAAAGGGCTGTTACAGACTATGGATAAAGCACATTCATGAGGACATGAATAGAAATATTATCAATTTGTGTATAGTTAAAGAGATCTTATCACCATATTGCCTTACCTTTATATTTATGTTCTCCAAGTTATTGCCTTCAAATAGAATACTTAATTAACAAATATTTCTGGACATGTATTCTTTTTCTCTAAAATGAATTCTTGAGAAAACTATAATACAATATTCCTGACAGACATATTTCACCAAAACATGTATTTCAAGTCCAACAATCCTAGCCTTTTGACAGGATATTCACAGATGAAATTTTCATGATGAATACATAAAGAAAACAAACTATATGGTCCCAAATAAATCCTTCAGCAATAGAAGACTATCTCAAGTTTTCTTTCTCAACAATTAAAATTTTCAAATAACTTTCTCTTACTGTCCTATGTTGTCTAAAATACATACAAGGTCTTCTAAAATTAGCTATATCTGAGAAGTTTGGGAAAGGAAAAAATACAATGAAAGGCTTTGTTTGTGGCTATGGTCTCTGTTCTATGCTAAAACTATGTTCTGGAAAAAAATGCATTACCTTAAAAATATGCCATTGCATGTTACATAAAAAATTAAAAAAACACACAAACCAACCAACCCAAAACCTCCTCCTGAGGTCAAATACTGTTGGGGGGGAGGGGGGGAGGACAGTTTTCTTTACTATACAAGTTTCTTAAAACCTGTAATTAGTTACACTGTTATGTGCATTTTAAAGCTGAAATTAATGGAGCAGCATAATTCTCAAACTGAATGGCCTTGGAACCCTTTTTCATGACTCAC
>NW_005881316.1:0-5862 GCF_000147115.1 Myotis lucifugus | reverse complement strand
ACAATCATGAGTCATGTTAAAAATTTTTGCAATGGACAACCACTAATGAAATATGGGAGAAAGGAAAGCTAAAATACAAATTGTTTTTTAATCTACTATGGGTCAGAAATGAAAGCTTAATGAGAAGAAAGCAAATTTTATAGACTAAAAGAAGCGATTTTTTCAAGAGTTGAGCAACTAGTAAAATACATTTTTATGCTCTAAATTTGTAAATTTATGTTGAAGTCATGTTTCAGTATTAACATAGCAGTTAATTATCAGAAAAAGATTAGAGACCTGATTTATTTTAAACTAATAAAGCATTTATCATTTTAATTTCTACAATGTTTGTTGAAGTTTTAATATACGCGGCCCAGTAGGTTTCTTTGTCTGCCTCTCTCTCTATCTCTCTCTTTGGCTTAAAATTTATCTCTCACAATTTTGTAGGCCAGAGGTCCAAAATCAAGGTGTCAGCAGGATTGGTTCCTTCTTGAGGTTCTGAGGAAGAATCTGTTCCATGACTCTCTCCTAGCTTCTAGGGGTTGTTTGGCATTACTTGGCTCATAGCTACACCACTACAATCTCTGCCTCCATTGTCACGTGGCCTTCTTTTTTAAAAATTTATCTTTATTGTTGAGAGTGTTACAGATGTCTCCCCTTTTTCCCCATTGCCCCCCTCTACCAGATTCCCACCCTGCCCCAAGCCTTCATTGCCCTATTGTCTATGTCCATGGGCAATGCATATGTGCGTATGTTCTATCACATCACATATCATTTCTTTTTTTGTGGTGGGAATAATCAATATTTAGTCTCTCAGCAGTTTGAAGATTATAATATAACTAGTGGCCCAGTGCACAAAATTTGTGCACATTAAAAGGGGATTAACTAGAGAAAATATTTTAATATTGCTATTTGCCCTTTCTCTATAATAGAAGTGTCAGAGATGAAAGGAAATTAGTAAAATGTATATGAAAATCTTCCTCCTGTCAGAGTCTGCGGCACACCAGGGGACCCAGAGTCAAGTACCTGCCCACCCATGTGCGCCTCAAAATTGCTCAAGACCCAGATCTGGCCAGCCCCACCCCCATTGGGCTAGATCCAGACCCAGCTGGTCCCACCCTTGTCAAGCTCCACTGGGCAGGGTTGCAGCCTCAGGTCCCCTGGCCTGGCACTGGGGTGGGGGGGCACGACTTGAGGTCCCCTGGCCTGGCACTGGGGTGGGGGGTGCGGCTTGAGGTCCTCTGGCCAGTGCCGGGGCAGGGGGCATGGCCTGAGGTCTCCTGGCCTGGCACTGGGGTGGGGGGTATGCTTGAGGTTCCTGGTGAAGCCCCGCCGGGTGGGGGATGTGGCTGAGATCCCCCATCAAGCCCTGCTGGGCCAGAGGTGCGGCCTGAGGTCCTCCAGCCCATCACTGGGGTGGGGGGCACACTTTGAGGTCCCCCGTCAATCCCCGCCAGGTGGGGGGCATGGCCTGAGTTCCCCTGTCAAGCCCGGCAGGCAGGGGGCACAGCCTTAGGTCCCCTGGCCTGGTGCCAGGGCAGGGTGCATGGCCTGAGGACCCCATCAAGCCCCGTTGGGTGGGGGGGCGCAGTCTGAGGTCCCCTGACCTGGTGCTGGGGTGGGGAGCGTGGCCTGAGTTCCCCTGTTAAGCCCTGCTGGTGTGGGGGGTGCAGCCTGAGGTCCCCTGTCAAGCCCCATGGGGAGGGTTTGGGAGGGGTGCAGCCTCAGGTCCCTGCTGATTGCTTGTTAAGGCTTGTTTTGGGAACTCAGCCTCTGTTGTGGGTGCAGCCATCTTGTGTACAGAGCCCCCCCTTCCCCCCCTCCACTGTGGGCGCCGTCATCTTTGTGGTGGAGTGATGGTCAATTTGCATATTCCTGCTTTATTATATAGGACTAGGGGCCCGGTGCACGAAATTCGTGCACTGGGTGGCGGGGGAGTGTCCCTCAGCCCAGCCTGCCCCCTCTCACATACTGGGAGCCCTCAGGTGTTGACCCCATCACCCTCCAATTGCCTGATCGGCCCCTTGCCCAGGCCTGACGCCTCCGCCAGAGGTGTCAGGCTTGGACAGGGGACCCCCATCTCCCCCCGATCACTGGCTCTGACCCCCGCCCAGGCCTGATGCCTCTGGCCCAGGAATCATGCCTGGGCAGGAGACCCCTATCTCCCTCTGATCGCTTGCTCCACCCCCTGCCCAAGCCTGATGCCTCTGACGCAGGCTTCAGGCCTGGACAAGGGGGACCCTCCTATCCCCCCAATCACCAGCTCCGCCCCCCACCCAGGCCTAACGCCTCTGGGCAAGGCATTAGGCCTGGGCAGGGGACCCCCAGCTCCCTGCGATCTCCTGCTCTGCCCCTGCCCAGGTCTAACGCCTCTGGCCGAGGCATTAGGCCTGGGCAGGGGACCCCCAGCTCCCCCCGGTTGCAGGCTCCGCCCCTGCCCAGGCCTAACGTCTTTGGCCAAGGCTTTAGGCCTGGGCGAGGGATCCCTAGCTCCCCAGACTGCCGGCTCCATCCCTGCCCAGCTCCCATTGCTGGCTCCACCCCTATTTCCTGCTATCACTGGCAGGGGCGGCAAAGGCGCCTGGTTCTGTGATCACAGCTGCCTACATATGCAAATTAGCCGCCATCTTTGTTGGCGGTTAACTGCCATCTTGGCTGGCAGTTAATTTGCATATCGCCCTGATTAGCCAATGGGAAGGGTAGCGGTCGTACTCTAATTACCATGTTTCTATTTTATTAGATAGGATACTGTTAAGTCTTGAGTTTCAGTGCTTTTTAAAACTGAATTCAACTTTCTAAAAGCTACAGGGGCTAGAGCTGGGAAGACTCCTGTAGCCTGATGGCTCCTTTGGTTGTACTGATCTGACTCTGGTTTGTAAACATAAAGCAAATCCCCAACTGTATTCTAGAAAATTTGGTCACTGTGGCTAAGACTTCCAGTACTACGTTGAACAAAAGTGGTAAAAGGGAAATTTTTTTTTTTAAAGGGAAATTTCTGTCTTGTTCCTATTCTTAGGGAAAATGGTTTTCATTTTTGCCCATTGAGTATGATGGTGGTTGTAGGTTTGTCATATATGACCTTTATTATGTTAAGGTATGCTCCCTCTATCCCCCCTTTCCTGAGAATTTTTATCAAAAATGGGTGCTGGCACTAGCCAGTTTGGCTCAATAGATGGAGTTTCAGCCTGCATACCAAAGGGTCCCAGGTTCGATTCTGGTCAAGGGCACGTACCTCGGTTGCAGGCTCCTCTCTAGCCCAGGCCCTGGTCAGGGGCATGCAGGAGGCAACCAATCGATGTGTTTCTCTCACATTGATATTTCTCTCTGTCTTTCCCTCTCTTCCACTCTCTTTCTAAAAATAAAAAATGGGTACAGGATTTTGTCAAATGCTTTTTCTGTGTCTATTAATATGATCATGTGATTATTATCTTTCAGTTTTTTTTATGTGATGTATCACATTTATTGATTTGCGAATATTGTACCAGCCTTTCATCCCTGGAATAATTCCCACTTGGTCATGGTGTATGATCTTTTTGATCCTATTTGCTAATATTTTGTTGAGGATTTTAGCATCTGTGTTCATCAGGGATACTGGCCTGTAACTCTCCTTCTTTGTAGAATCTTCATCTTGTTTTAGAATTAGGATAATACTGGCCTCATAAAAAGAACTTGAAAGTTTTCCTTCCTCTTGGATTTTTTGGAATAGTTTGAGGAGGATAGGTATTCTTCTTTGAATGTTTGGTAAAACTCACCTGTGAAGTCATTGAACCAAGACTTTTGTTTGTTGGGAGTTTTTATTACTGCTTCAATTTCATTGGTTGTTATTTGTGTATTCAGGTTTTCTGAATCTTCCTGGTTGAGTTTTGGAAGATTGCATGATTCTTGGAATTTGTCCATTTCACCAAGTTTTCCAATTTGTTGGCATATACTTGTTCATAGTATTTTCTTATAATCCTTTGTATTTCTGTGGTGTCAGTTGTTACTTCACCTCTTTCATTTATGATTTTATTTATTTAGGCCCTCTTTCTTTGTTTCTTGATGAGTCTGGCTAAAGGTTCATCAGTTTTGTTTATATTTTCAAAGAATCAGCTCTTAGTTTCATTGATCTTTTGTGTGTGTGTGTTTTTTTTTTTAGTCTCTATGTCATTTAGTTCCACTCTGATCTTTATTTTTTCCTTCCTTCTACTTATTCTGGTCTGTTCTTGTTCTCTTCCTAGTTCTTTTAGAAGTAGAGTTAGTTTATTAGAGATTTTTCTTGCTTCACTCTCTTTATTTCCTTCTTACCTTTTTCAATGGTTTGATGGGAACTTTAGCCATAAGCTAGGCTTATGATCAATGTTAGCCCAGAAATTTCTTGTTTAATAAGCAGGGCTCCAAACAGAAGGATTGAGTGAGAGCTGAAATATAGCCTTTGAAAATAGAAGGATAGAGGGAAACTGTACAATAAGGGGACTTCTCAATGCCTGTAAGTAGAGAAGAGGGCTGAATGGATCAGCTAGATTAGCATCTGAAGTGAGGTAGGGGAAAAGGAGTCTTGTGGGATCTAATGCTATCTCCAGGTGAATAGTGTCAGAATTGAGTTAAATTGTAGGACACATAGCTGGTGTCACAGAATTGCTTGGTGTAGGGAAAATCCTCATACATTTGGTATCAGAGTGTTGTGAGTGTGGTGTTAATGTGAAAATAAAAGAAAAACTCAGGAGTAATGTTGGTTTTCTTTACACAGACTTTAAAGCTAAGCCAATTCACCTTTGGGTGCTTTACCTTTTTTTGTTGTTGCTGTTGTTAATCCCCACCTGAGGATATTGTTTCCATTGACTATTTTTTAGAAAGAGAGTGGAAGGGAGGAGAGAGAGAGAGAGAGAGAGAGAGAGAGAGAGATCAATTGTTTGTCTCTCGCATTTGTGCAGGGATGGAAGCTGCAACCAGAGTATGTGCTCTTGACTGGGAATAGAACCCACAACCCTACAGTGGGCCAACATTCTAACCACTGAGCAGCACCAGCCAGGGCTAGGTTGCTTTACTTTTTAAATATAAAATCCACCCCCACAAATTTTTTAAAGCTAAATATTTTATTTTCCTCATACAGTTGTTTGAATCATTATGAAAGTCAGACGGAGCAGGCAAAGATGGAGCTTAAATGTCCATTAAAAAGAGCTCTGTTGACTTAGGCTACAAAAATCAGGCTGACATTGTTGGGGCAAAATACTTGATTGTAAGTTTATTGAAATGTATCTTGTTTTCCATCGTTTCTCCAGGGTCTGTAACTGCATAAGCAATTTATAAATGTGAAATAAATAATTTAACCTTATAAGGATTCCGCAAGTGGGAGGAAAGATTTGTAAATTTGGGACAGACAGCAATTAAGGACAAGTTCACCAATATAAATTAGAGTCAATATGAGTTGAAATTTCTTTCTGGCCCAATCCAGATTCAGTTATAAAATAAAAAATAAATGTACTCTCTCCTCCTTTGCACCTTTCTCTCTCTACCAACTGCTACTTCATTCATTACCTAAAACAAATAGAACTACCCAATGTGGAGAAGATTCCAGATCATCCAATGACTGGGCTGTGTTAGGGTCTGCTCAGTTGGGAACTACCTTCATTTGGTCAAGGCAGTACCAGCGGTGGTTGGGAACTTTTCAGTAGGTCCAGGAATGCTGCAGCTCCCATCCATGGGGAAGAAAGGATAAGTCAAATGAAGATAGTTAGAGATGTACTTGACAAGAGGTCAGAAGAGGTAGAAATAATTTTACTTTTGATGAACTTTATTTGTTAAGACATCAATCTAAGTGGTAATCTCTTAATTTCCTAACTCATTTGTTTTGTGTTACTGTGTATATGCAAATATAGTTTCAGGTTTATAGTCATTATAATTTTT
>NW_005881315.1:0-5862 GCF_000147115.1 Myotis lucifugus | reverse complement strand
TTAAAAACCCTCCCCCTCCACTGCACCTCTGAAAAGGGTTCATCGCGTTTCTCTTTCCAAACACGCTTCAATGTTACCTTTTCAGGTAGGGCTCCTGAGTTGCCGTTCGGGACCAGTGGGAACCCGGGTGCCTCCTAAGCAGCCGGGGAGAAGGAGGCGTCCCCTCTGGGGAGACCCGCTGGTCCGAGGTGCCCCTGGGACGGCTGCAGCCCCTGGGGCATCAGGAGGAGCCGCTGCCTTGATTCCAGAGCACACGGGTGGGGGGCCGTGGGGTCCGGGCTCCCACCCTGAACAGCCCCTCCAGGCGTGTTTATGTGTCAGGTGCCGGCCGGGCTGGCAGGCCCTCCCCGTGGAGTTCCAGCTGCCTCTGAGCCCGGGGCCTGGTCAGTCACAGGTCTGTCAGCCGGTGTGTGAGATTCTACGTCACCCTCTTCCTTACACTGTCCCACCCTGCAGTGGGGCTGGCTCCATCTTCCTCTCAGGTCCTGGCTGCACTGAGTCACTTCTACGCACTGGGACCCATGGCCCAGGCGTCTCAGTAGCAGCCGAGTGATGTAGAGATTTGGAAATTCTGCTTTCAAAGTGACCGGTGTGGAGCCCAACCGGCGTGTCTCAGTGGCTGAGCGTCGACCTATGAACCAGGCGGTCACGGTTCGATTCCCGGTCAGGGCACAGGCCCGGGTTGCGGGCTCGATCCCCAGTGGGGGGCGTGCAGGAGGCAGCCGATCCATGATTCTCTCTCATCATGGATGTTTCTATCTCTCTCCCTCTCCCTTCCTCTCTGAAATCAATAAAAATATTAAATAAATAAATGAAGTGGCCAGTGTGGGGAGTCAGATCCCTTGTCTTGCTCTGGTTCTTGTTGAGTTACCCGCCGGGCAACCAGGGGCCAAGCAGCTCAGCTGTGGGTTCGAGTCCTGGCGGCTGCGCTGGGCCCACTGGCGCCGGGGGTTGTTCCTAAGCACCAAGGGCTCCCCTGGCTGAAGGGAGCCGGGAGGACCTCCCTCGGGCCGGGGGCTGACGGGGGACGAGGCTGGCGGAGTCCTGCCTGCTCCGTGCGTCCTCAGGGGCTGGCTCCGTCCGAGATCTCTGTGGCTGTGACCGGCCGCACGCGGGCCTTTTATTTGCTTTCACACTACGCGGTTGATGAGTCGTGGCCGCGGTCCAAACGGCTCATTCCTTTTATGCTTATGGGCAGCTCCAGTAGATAATTGAGCTCGTCAGTGGACCCCCAGCCAGTGTGGGTGTTTACCCAGCTCGCGTGGCCTGCGCTGACCGGCTGACTGACAGGTCTGCACCCGGAGACCCCTGTCGATTCCAGCGTGAGCGTTGAATGCTGTGTGTGCTGTCAAGCTCTTCCTTTTTAAATACATGTTTATTGATTTCAGAGAGGAAGGGAGAGGGAGAGAGAAACATCAATGATGAGAGAGAATCACGGACTGGGCCTCCTGCAGCCCCACACTGGGGATGGAGCCTACAACCCGGGCATGTGCCCTGACCTCCTGGTTCATAGGTCAACATTCAACCACTGAGCCATGCTGGCCGGGCCCTAGCAATCTTGTCTTTTTTAATTTATATATTTCATTGATTTTTTTTTTTTTTTACAGAGAGGAAGGGAGAGGGATAGAGAATCAGAAACATCAATAAGAGAGAAACATTGATCAGCTGCCTCCTGCACACTCCCTACTGGGATGTGCCCGCAACCAAGGTACATGCCCTTGACCGGAATCGAACCCGGGACCCTTCAGTCTGCAGGCCAACGCTCTATCCACTGAGCCACACTGGTCAGGGCAGTCTTGTCTTTATGTAAAGATAAAAATGTCTTTAAGAAAACCCTCACCTGAGGATGGGTATATATGTGTATTTAATGTGTAGAAAAATTAATAACGTCGAAAGCATCATGACATTTACCAGCAGGAAACAGGAGCCGGAGGGGAAAGAACCGCAGGGCCCTGGGGCCCTGAGCCGTGTCCTGGTCTCCTCCTCACGTCAGGGTGTTGGCGAGTCGCCGCCCCGGGGGATTCGTGGTTCTCTCCCTGTCGCTGAGATTGTGAGGGGCTTACGGGGGGTGATGGCCGGAGCTCTGCACCCCCTCACTCTGGAGGCCCGGACCCCTAGCACCTCACAATGTGCTGTGTTGGAGATGGGCCTTTAGAGGTGAGCAAGTTGAACGGGGTCACTAGTGAGCCTGATCCACGCTGCTGTCCATAGAAGGGGAGGACATTCGGACACAGACAGCACAGAGGGAGGAGCAGGGGAGAGACGGGGACGGGCGGCGTCTGCACATCGGAGAGAGGCCCGCCTGGTCCTCACCTGGCCCTCAGACTCGTAGCTTCGGGCCGTGAGGAAAGGCCTTCCTGTTAGCTCGGTGCCCGGCCTGGGGCCGCCCTCGCGGTCACACCTGGGAGAGGGTAATGGAAGTGATGGACAAACGGCTCGTTTTTGTTTTTTTTAAACGAATCACGTGCTTGGTGCATGGTTTCACCGGGCGATTGCCGGGCAGCCCGCCCCGGGCACACGTGGGTGCAGACGCGCACACGCCTCCCCCGTCCGTGTCCTCCGCCCGGGAGTCCCCGCCTCTCCCGCCTGCTCTGTCTGCGCTGGCGGGGCCGCGGGGTCCCACAGGGTCCCACGGGGTCCGGGTTCCCAGAGCAGGAGGGAGGCCGGAGGATTTATGGGGTCATTGCGGGGTCACTGACTGCTTTCACCACAGAAGACGCCAGAGATGCCCGTGTGTGTGTGTGTGTGTGTGTGTGTGTGTGTGTATTTAACAAATATTTGTATTGATTTCAGAGGAGAAGGAGAGGGAGGGAGATAGAAACATCAATGATGAGAGAGAATTGTGGATTGGCTGCCCCCTGCAGGCCGGCTGGGCGGAAATGCCCAGGTACGGACCGGAGGAGGTGGGGAGAGACCTCTCTGATGAGCAGGTCCGGGCCAGCCTGTTTGGGTGCGGACTGAAGGGGAGGGAGGGGGCCCTGCGTGCAGGTGTATTGGGGGCCGTGTGGAGGGTCCCTGGCACCCGGGCCGGGGGTGGGGGGTGGTGGTGAGGATTCCATGCTCGTGCACAGCTGTTACTTCCACTCCTGTCCTGGCACCGTGACCTCCGACCCTCCCCGGGCCCTGGCCCTCCTGCTGGTGAACATATCACAGCTAAGTGGTGGTTTGGTGAGAATTCCCACAACTGCACAAAGCACTCTGTGCCCTGAGCCCCCGCTCTGCGCTCTCCGCCCTGGTAGGACCCGAGTCTGGGTTCCCACCGGCAGGACGTTCCCAGGGAGTCAGGGCGCTCGTGGTCCCAGCGACAGGCCTCAGCCCCCTGGGGCGGGCGCAGGAGGGTCCCCGGGGCCTGCGGGCGGTTAACCGTCGTCGGGAGTTGCGCTCTGCATTGCTCAGCACCGGCTTGTTATGTTGCCAGGAGCAGCCCTCATGAGCTCTGCTGTGTAAACGGGGGAGACTTTCCCCTCTTGTTCCCAAAAGTCCGGCCCCGCCCCAGCCGCGGGAGGGTGGTAGCAGGGGCAGGGGCAGGGGCAGAGCAGCAGTTAGGGGGCCGGGAAGGACAGGCCTGGCGAGCCCTCTCGCTTCCTCCCTGCGGCCCGCGCTGCTCTGAGTTCATCACGAAGCTGCGGAGACGCGCTCTGCTCCTGCTGAACGTCGGTCTTCCCGCAGGCACGCCCTCCGTGCTCTGTGGTCTCGCATCTGTGGTCACGCACGCCGGGCCTTGGAGGAAGGTGTGAAACCAGTTTACTTCCTGCCACCCACGCCCACGGGGCCTGCTAATCACCATGTTCTTCCCAGCCCGGGGCCTGGCATTGCCTCTGTGGCTTTGGGGGCCCGCCCTGGCGAACCCCCGCTCAGTTCATTGCATCCAGGTGCTATTGTGGAGATGTGATTGACCGAGCAGGCCGCCCGTCACTGCTGATCGCGTCCGGAAGGTCTGTGTTGGGCACGAGGGCTGCCTGAGCAGGACGTAGCCTGGGCATCGACCTGGGTGTACAGAGCAGACACTTGTTCCTCAGGGCGCTGAGGCAGGGCATCCACATCCAGGTGTCCGTGGGTTTGGTTTCTCCTGAGACCTCCCCCCTCCCCTCTTTCTATCTCTGTGGCTTGTAGATGGTTGCTCTCCCAGGGGCTTTTGTGTGTATATGTGTGTGCACACGCGCGTGCAAGTGAAGATCCCTGCTGTCTTTTCCTCTTTTTATAGGGACACCAGTTGTATTGGATTAGGGACCCACCCCTATGACCTTATTTAACCACTAGTGTGCCGGTGCACGAGTTCATGCACATTGAAAGGACATTAATTGGAAGAAATATTTTAATATCACTATCCGCCCTTTCTCTATAATAGAAGTGTCAACCAAATTCACGGTCGACAATGACAGATGGAAACACGCATGCGACTGGCACCAGCGAGAGCTTTATATGTATCGCGCATGCGCGAGTCAACTTAGCCTTTTATAGACATAGAACAAACTTGCTTCATTAGACCTGCTTTCTGATGTAGCTAAACTTTTCCCAGCCCAGTGAGGAGCAGCTTTCAAAGCTGCAGGGAGACCCCAGCAAAGAGAATCCCTCCTCCTCCCACCCCAGACGGTGGATGTGGATGGGTGTGTGTGACAGAGTGTGTGTGTGTGTGTGTGTGTGTGTGTGTGTGTGTGTGACAGTGGGTATGTGTGTGTGAGTGGGCGTGAGAGTGTGAGTGGGCTGTGAGTGATTGTGTGTGAGTGAGTGGGTGTATGTGACTGTGTGTGTGAGTGGGTGTGTATGACTGAATTGTGAATGGATGAGTGTGTGTGTGTGTATGAGTGGGCTGTGAGTGATTGCATGTGAGTGTGAGTGCATGTGAGTATGTGTGTGTATGACTGAGTTATGAATGGATGAGTGTGTGTGTATGTGAGTTTGGGCTGTGAGTGATTGCATGTGAGTGTGAGTGTGTGAGTGTGTGTCTGGTTAAGAACAGGTACAGTTTTTAAAGCTGTTAGTCTAGCATCTACTGAGTGAGTTGGGGCCAAACCGTGGCCGCGTGTCCCTGGCTCTGTGGGGACAGCAGCCCCCAGCTTGTCTGGTCCCAGGCCAGTCTTGTCTGTGTCATGAAAATAGCATTTGAGCCCATTACTGCAAACACGTATGTATGCGTGTGTGTATCTTCCATTTACTGACCACTTACCACTGACCTAGGTATGTCACACTCCGCTTCGTGGAACAGTCACAACATGGACTTCCAGGAGGAAGTACTCGTCCGTAGGAATGGGAAGCCCCCGTTTTCCTCCCGCGCCACGTGGCCCGGCAGCCTCGTGTGGGGTGCCCCTGGGCTGCTGCGTTCCACGTAGACGCAGTGTGTCTGGGCGCTGGGAGGCGGGGTCCTAGGTGAGGCAGACTGGGTGATGGACAGAGAGGGACAGGGGAGAGGCAGTTAGGAAGGAATTTGGCCAGGGCAGGGAGTGGGCAGGGCCGAGGTGGCACAGGGCAGGGAGAGGGCGGAGCGGTGACCATGGTGCCCTGTCAGTGGACGCTGTGTCCGCCAGCCCCTGCCTACGTCCTGGGACTGAGATGGGGCAGCGTTGGCTGCTCCAGGAATGGGGGCTGGGGGACCCGCCTGGAGGGAGGTCGCAGGCCTGAGAGGCGGGCGTGGCCCTTCGCCGGGGAGAACCGGTATTTCACCCTGTGGCGATCCATGGTCATCGCTCACCCTCCATGGAGCCACCCAGTCCACCGGTCAAGTTTGCATAAGTGAAGTCCATTCTCTCCCTTAAGAACTGAGCCCTGGCTGGTGTGTCCCAGTGGATAGAGCGTCGGCCCTCGGACTGAAGGGTCCCGGGTTCGATTCCGGTCAAGGTTGCGTACCTCGGGTGCAGGTCCCCG
>NW_005881314.1:0-5863 GCF_000147115.1 Myotis lucifugus | reverse complement strand
ATAAGCAGAGCACTGGAAGGAAGCTATCAAGAGTCAAAGCACTGAAACATCAATTATTCTTTTTATGGGATTATTGTGCCCTCATCTCCTCTCCCAGATAGAATGCAATGCAGGCAAATGCCAAAATTGTTCATAAACATGGATATGAAAATTTTCTCAGGTAATAAGGGAGTTATCAAACTATAAACTCTAGAGTTACTAAGGAAGCATCTCTTATCTTCACAATACTCACTTTCATTGAGAGAGAGAGAGAGAGAGAGAGAGAGAGAGAGAGAGAGAGAGAGAAAGAAAGAAAGAAGTATTGGAGGGAAGGGAAGGAATAAATCTTCTAGCCTCTGAACAAAAAATAAGCTTGGATTTTTATTTTCTAAGGTTTAGAATTCAGTTAGCCATGAGAATATTCTTAAATAAAGCTCAACCCTCCAGAAAATGTTCTACCTGCCAGGATTTGGAGACTGATGAAAGGGCCTCCTAACCTCATATGGCTCTTCAAATAGCTGAACCTTAGGATTAAGGCATGGTGGTTCCAAAAGGAGAATAGAATCTTCCCCTGCCTAGAATCAGCTAGGGCAGCATTTGGGGCTTTAATTGATTGATTCATTATTCATTCATGCACTCTGGATATTTATTCAGCAAATCTATTGGACACTTACTCTGTGCTAGAGAAATACTGAGCTGAGGCTACAGTAGTGAACCGGAAGACATCATCTGTGCCCAAGAGAAAGGCTAAATCAGCACTTTTTAATGCTTCAAGTTTGTCTAACATGGATGGATGTAGACTCTCCAAAAATCAAAAGTCAAAAAAAAAAGTTAGCATAAATAAATTTGTGAAGGCACTTCCCTTTTCTCGTGTTGATTAGTTCCCCATTGCCTTCTTGTACCCTCTCATCACAAGGTAATATCTAGGCACATGCTAATTCCAGAGAATTCTAGAACTTTCTCTGTACTAGACTCCCCCAAAGTTTTATCCATTGTATAGCTACAGCAGATTTATCTTTTTATTTTATTATTTGGACCTGCACTGCCACACTTACTTGTTAAATGTGTTTCCTAAAGCAAGATAGATATGTAGAGAGATGTTTTCCTGAAAGGCATACATATCATATGTTTTAGGTATGGTCTAATGAGTATGTCCAGGGAATGCCTACAGAAATAATATCCCTGGCAAGGCTGTTTTTCTCAAGAACTTTGCACTAGAAAAAGAATAATAATTTTTAGTTGTTAAGGATCAAAAGAAATTTTTTTATTGTCTATAAGAATAGGAAAGACTTTCTTTTGGAAAGTAACATTTTGGTCCTGCCCTGACTGAAAAAAAGAAATGTTGCTTTTATTTTTCCAACGACTGCCACCTGGTGGACATGGGAGATTCTTTTAGACAGTAGCTAGGACTATGTCTTAGTATTAACACAAGATGGCAGCACACAACCAGATTTTCAAAGAGCCAGACACAAAAAAGAAATCACTTCCACAGCTACTGGTGTGCAGCTAGCTGTTCTTATGGAGGCAGTTAAGGCATTCCTCTGTGAGGAAAAAATTGTTACATGATTAAACACCTCTTTCTTAGCAAAACAGAAAGTGGGCATATGTGTGACAAACAGAAGGAAAAAAAAAATCAGGATTTTGCTCCTCAAAAGAATAATGTTCTATTCCAACAGAATATGATAAATAGAATAGTACCAAATAAGCACTCCACCCTCTTTTCCTAAAGACAAATGGAATTCCAAAAATTAATATCAGTAGAATTTCACAAACCAGTTCATTCATTGCAATAAGGAGGACTTCCTAAAATTTAAGTGGTAAGCTAATTTGCTTCTTAAAGATTTTCAAGCAAATGCATATTTTGTATGATTTTATAGTATTTTCTTTATATAGTGTAATATTTACAATACGTTTAAATCCTTCTTTTAATGAGCTCTTTTTAATTGATCAGAGATCAATTAAGGGATCTGTTTAGGCCACAGAGACTCGCACCCAAGCCTGTGCCAGTGACTGGTTAACCCCCGCACATTTCTGGACAAAATGCTGCCTGACCAGTCTGCTTCCCTATCACTTCAGTATGTTAGCTTCTCTCAATGTTTTGTTCATCTATACAGTTGCAGTAGATTTTTCAATTTTTTTTAAATTCTCTTTTTCCACCAAACTTTCACTGATATTTCTCTGTAGAAGGTATTTTACCACAAATCTGACAACTCTCATTTACTGAGCACTTACTGTGTGTCTGGCAGCATTCTGAGTATAGTATGATCATTTATGTAATTGATAAAACCAATTTATAAGGAGCATGTTGATTAAATGTATTTTACAGATGATAATACGGAGGCAAAGAGAGGTTAAGTAATTTTTTTTCTAGCTTAAGCAAAGCCATTGGTCTTCCTATCAGCCCAGGTTTCTGAACAATTGCTTGCAATTATTCCATGTGGACCAGGGGAAACCAAGTGTTCTTTACATAAAGATGCTACCATCAGGAATTAGGCTTCTTTGGGTGAAGAGCACCACTCTGTGACCTTGAGAGGTTCTTACAAATTCTAAGGAACAATAAACTAAAAGGCTTACCCCAAGAAAGAAGGGAAGTTGTGCTTTGCATAAGAGCCAAACTCTTCCCAGTCAATTCTGAATCATTTCAATGTGCCAGTCATAACCCTAGAGTTGTTAGGACTATAGACATAGCCTTGATTTCAGAAAAATACCAGGATGTATTGAGGAATAATGGACAGCATCCTGGCTGGAGAACTGGAAACCTTGAATTATAGTCTCACCTCTGCCTCAGGCTGTGTGACATTGGGTAACTGATTCGCCTCTCTGGGCCACATATTGTGATGAGCATATTTTCTATAGTGCCTTTTCAACAATTTTTAAGGCAATATGTGGATTTCAGGAAATGTTGTCAGAGCAGGCATTGTGGAAATAAACAACAAGTGGTGGTGTGTTTAATATACAATTGGAACATCAGTGGGAAAATGATCAGTGAGGTCAAAAGGTGGAGATCGGTGTTTCGTATCTTGATGGAATCTGGCTCCATGTCTGTGTCTGTGGTGAGAGTGACATCAGTTACAGGCTTCTTCTCAGAAAGGAACAGAATTCTCCCTCCATCCTCTGTATGGGCATTCATGCAGAAGACTTCCAATACTTCTGCAGGTAATGGACTAGCTCTTTGAGGACTAAGGGCAGGTGCTGACGATCGAGCATCTTCAGAAGAGCATCTGGAGGTCCGACAGGAATGGTGATACAGTGGGGCCTCCACATCCACCCCACATCCGACCAGTTTAGGGGAACTGTCCCCGTGTGTAGTCACAGCTTGCTCTTATGAATAGTCTGGCTGATACTAGTTTTGCTAATGCTGAATTACAGCCAAACATTTTCAAGACTTCAGACACTAGGACAATTGTGCTCTTCTTATAGCCATGTGACTTTCTTTGGATAGACAAATGAAAAATCCATGAGGGAGCGGATTCATCAATGGCACTGAACCTCAGAAACTCTGCACACCTCCTTCTGAGGACCTGACCCATTTGTGCTAAGTCAGAGAATAGACTTCAGCTTCTCAGGTTCTCTGTTGTTTTAACAGTCTCAGATCCTCTGTTAGGAGGGTGCTTGGCATATTTATTTTTCTCAGATTTCAGTGATTCCAGATCTACTCTTGTCACCCAGTGAGCATTCGGAGTGCCTTCCTGCACTGGCTATGCTCCAATAGGGAACGTAACAGACACAGCCCCTGCTTCCACAGCACCCACAGTCCCGTAGTGAAGATGAGCGTTAATCAGAACTTCAGACACATGTACTTGAAACTAAAACTGAGATGAGTGTTACGAAGGAGAGCAGAAATATAGGGAGTTTATTTTACCAAGGAGACTACCTTCCCTCTGGAAGTTATACCTGAATTTTGAAGGATGAGTGAAATTTCTAGTAGAAATATTATTGGGCCATTGGCCCTAGGACAGAGAAATTAAGGCAGGCTTGTGGTCTGGATTGCAGAGAAGATGAACAATGATGAGGCTGGAGAGGAGAGGGGCAGAGGCACAGGTGCCCTGCTAAGAATTTGGGTGTTTATCCTAGAAGTTTCAAACAGGACAATGAGTCCACTAGATGTCCAATTCAAATGCTCTCTTTGTCTTCAGAATCCAATCAATGTACTTCCTTAGAGAAAGTATATTATTCAGGGACACAAGGCGATGCCCTGGTCTTCAAGAAGAAAAAAAATCATATTCTGCAGCCTTAGTTTGGGTTTCTGTATTTGACCAACCATTCAGTTGGTCCTCAGATTCAGAGTGGTATCCTATGGAAAGTCTTCATATTGGCATCTACAGATCTCAAAGTATTGTGGTTTAGTTGATAAGACAACTTAAAAGGAAATACAAATATTTGACCTATTTTAGCTTCAACAATTCTGGGATTTATTTATACATTCAACAAATATGTATTGAATACCTACTGCATGCCAGGCTCTAATTTAGGCACTATGGATACAATGGTTGACAAAATTATCTACACTAATAAAAGAGAAACATGGTAATTAGCGTACGACCGCTACCCTTCCCATTGGCTAATCAGCATATCCTTATGCAAATTAACTGTCAGCCAAGATGGTGGCCGGAAGCCATGCACTGAAGTGAACAGGGAGGCTTGCTTGCTCCAGTGACTGCGGACTCCAACGTTCCCCGCCTGCTGCTGCCGGCCTCTCAGTTGCAACTCTCAGCAACTATGTAGCAAATATAGAAGCTAAACAAAACCCCAGAAACCGGCTTTCAGTCAGCTGGGCTTCAGCCAGCCTGACTGCAACATTGTATCGATGTTTTCAGCAGCGAGGCCTCAGAGCTAAAGCTGGCCCAGAATAAAAAAAGAAAAAAAGGAGCAGTTGGGAGCGTCAGTCACCCGCCAGCCTGAAAACGGCCCTCAGCCCCTCACCCAGACTGGCCAGGCACCCCAGTGGGGACCCCCACCCTGATCCAGGACACCCTTCAGGGCAAACCAGCCGGCCCCCACCCATGCACCAGGCCTCTATTCTATATAGTAAAAGGGTAATATGCCTCCCGGCACCGGGATCAGCATGACAGGGGGCAGCGCCCAAACCCCCTGATCGCCCTGCGGCTCTGTGTGTGACAGGGGAAGGTGCCCCAACCCCCTGATCAGCCCTGCTCTGTGCCTGTTAGGGGGGAGCACCCCAATCCCCTGATCGCCCTGCGGGCTCTGTGTTTGACAGGGTGTGGCGCACCAACCCCCTGTTCGGCCCTGCTCTGTGTGTGACAGGGTGCGGCGCCCTGCTCTGTGTATGACAGGGTAGAGCCATAACCTCTCCATCAGCCCTGCCCTGAGTGTGACAGTGGCGGCGCCCCAACCCCCTGATCGGCCCTGCTCTGTGGGTGATAGAGGGTGGCGCCCCAACTCCCCTCCACGGGCCTTGCTCTGTGTGTGACAGGGTAGAGCCATAACCTCCCCATTGGCCCTGCCCTGAGTGTGACAGGGTGCAGCGCACCAACCCCCTGATCCGCCCTGCTCTGTGTGTGACAGGGGGCGGTGCCCCAACTCCCCTATTGGCCCTACTCTGTGAGTGACAGGGGGGAGCTCTTCAACCCCCTGATCGGCCCTGCTCTGTGCATGACAGTGGGGAGCTCCCCAACCCCCTGATCGGCCCTGCTCTGTGCGTGACAGGGGGAGCTCCCCAACCCCCTGATCGACCCTGCTCTGTGGGTGACAGGGTACGGAGCCCCAACCCCCCTCATGGGCCCTGCTCTGTGAGTGACAGGGGGCAGCACCCCAACCCCCTGATTGGCCCTGCTCTGTGAGTGACAAGGGCAGCGCCCCAACCCCCTGATCGGCCCTGCTCTGTGCGTGACAGGGGGTGGGCCGCAACCTCCCCATCGACCCT
>NW_005881313.1:0-5864 GCF_000147115.1 Myotis lucifugus | reverse complement strand
GTCGAACGACCCTTTCACAGGGGTCGCCTAAGACCATCCTGCATATCAGATATTTACATTATGATTCATAACAGTAGCAACATTACAGTTATGAAGTAGCAACGAAAATAATTTTATGGTTGGGTCACAACATGAGGAACTGTATTTAAAGGACCAGAAGGTTGAAGACCACTGGACTAAAGGGTCACAGGTTCGATTCCAGTCAAGGGCACATGCTCCCGTTGCAGGCTCAATCCCCAGTAGGGGGTGTCCAGGAGGCAACCAATCAATGATTCTCTCTCATCATTGATGCTTCTATCCTTCTCTTCTTCTTCCTTCCTCTCTGAAATCAATAAAAAATATTTTTTTAAAAAACTGCTCCTCTTCCAGTTATATATATAATCTTTGAACCTAATTCAAAATAAGGTGAATAAATTGTACAAATGAAATTTCCTCCAGAGACTGCTTTACATGTATCTCATGAATTTTAATGCATCGTATTTTTATTATTCAGTTCAAACATTTTCTAATTTTCCTTGCTATTTCTTCTTTGATTCATTGGTTATTTATAAATATGTTAATTTCTAGATATTTAAGAATACTCAAGATAATTCTAGTTTAATGCCATTGTGGTCAAAGAACACGATTTTCTATTATTTTAATCCTTTTAAGTCTACTGAGACTTATTTTCTTGCCCAGCATGTGGTCTATCTTAGTGCCAGGGTTCTTGTCCCAGCATCAAGAAGGGTTCAGGAATCTGGAGAAGGCTGTGCATAGATGTTAAATAATAGGAGTCCAGAGACTAATAAAGAGTCCTGGGACGAAGTATAATCTTGAAAGGCATTGGGAGTCAGAGGAGCTTAGGTAAAGGAGCTAAGTTCTAAGATCTTAAGTATAAGGCCTTAGGTTCTCCTCATCCCCAGGACCCCATGCTTTTTATTAACACAACTTGTCCTGAAGCGAGGCAGAGATATACACTTCAAAAGGTATGCAGAAACATTGTCAGAATGGGGGAATTAGCCTACGGCTGTTCAGGTGTTTGGCCAGTAGGAGGCAATAACATGTAGATTAAGATGCCCTTTAACTGTCTGGAAGCCAAGAATCAATTTAATGTATCCTATTCAGGTTTGGGGAAATGCCTTCAGCCATTCCCAGATGCAGCCCTGCTGTCATGCTGGAATTGGTCTCCAGCATCTTAGTAAATGTATTATGTGTACTTTTAAAGAATTTATATCTTATTGTTCGGTGGCATGTTCTGTAATATCCATTAGGTCAAATTGGTTGATGGTATTATTGAAGCCTTCAAATTTCCTGTTGTTTTCTGTCTACTTTTTTTCAGCAATTACTAAGAAAGGAGTGTTGGAATTTTAAAGTATAGTTGTGCACTCGTGTATTTCTCCTTTTCAGTTTTTTCAGTGATATCAAAAATATTATTGAAATAATATCAAAAATATTATTTCAAAATTGATTAACGATTTAGTTTACATCATTTTTGCATCAAGACTTCAAAATTTAGTATGCATTTATACTTATACTAGAGGCCCAGTGCACAAAATTGTGCAGGTAGGGTCCCTAGGCCTAGCCTCCTGCAATCAGGGCCATCTTCTGCCCATTTGCCAGTCCCCAGGCAGAACACTGCCTCTGCCACTGGACTGTCAAGCTGTTGGGATCACCAGCTCATCCCCGGCTGCTCAGAGGCTCAGGCCTGCAGGAAAGTGGGTGCTGGTGACTTCACCTCCATGTGCGTGCAACAGGCCGGCCGCTGATAGAACGTGCTGCCCGCTTGGGGCTGCTCATATGGGAACCACCACCACTGCTGCTGGGCTTGAGGCACTGATGGAGGCTGTGGGGCACGCCCACGACCTACCCTCCCCGACGTGAGCAGCCCTGAGCAGGCAGCACATTCCATCAGTGGCCGGCCAGGTGCATGCACATGGAGGTGAAGTTGCTGGTGCCCATTTTCCTGCAGGCCTGAGCCCCTGAGCAGCCGGGGATGAGCTGGTGATTCCAATGGCCTAATAGCCAGTCTGGTCCTCCTGCCACCCATCCCAATTCCCCCATTCACCATCACTGATCCATCAGAGCCTGAGAGCCAGGGAGAGGGACCAAGAGGTCAGCCATTCAGCCCACTTGCCAGTTCCCAGTCCCTCCCTGCCCTCACTTGTGGGCCGGGGAAGGGGGGGTGAGGGAGGGACCGCGAGGTGGTCAATGCCACCTCATGGCAACTGGTCAAGCAGTTGTTTCGGTCGTGACGCTTATGGCCTCTGGTCTTTTATTATATAGGACTAGAGGCCCGGTGCACGAAATTCGTGCACTGGGGATGGGTGGGCGGTCCCTTAGCCCAGCATGTGCCCTCTTGCAGTCCGGGACCTCTCCCTTGTTACTGCCCACCTGCTTGCTGCTTCCTACCGCTTGGCTTGCTGCTCCTTAGTTCTGCCACGAAGGCCTTGGGTCTGCTGGGTGCCGGGCCTGTGGGTTTGTGTCTCTGATACCCCCAGCAGCCCCAGCACCAAGGTGGCGGGCCTTGGGGCTGCTGGGTACAGGCCCCCCGTTGTGTGTTTGTGTCTTCTATCAGGCCCCCAGCAGCCCCAGCAGCCCCAGCACCACCTAAATAACTTAAGGGAAACTTTATTTAGTCTTCTTTTAAAAGCAATCTAGTTTAAAAATGAGTTGCAGTTAAGACAGAACAAAGAACATGGTACCTAAGAGTGAGATAGACTGACAGAGGAGAGGCTGGGCACTGGTCAGGGGCTTACATGCCAACTGTTCTCCACCTGGGAAATGATGTAAAATCGGTTTCTTTAGTTTTCTGCTTAATGGTCTTCTCCAGCACTGAGGTCAGAGGGGCCGCCTTCCAGCCCGTAGGCTGCTTCTCAGAGTCGAAATTTTCTCCATAGGCCTCTGCCTAGGACAGGACCTCTGCACCCCCAGGGTGCATAAACACACAGGGCTTCCATCAGGCTCTGCTGATCCCGGGGCGGGAGGCCTCTCGGCTCCGCTGACCCAGGCGACCAGGAGGCCTGCGGCTCCGCTGATCCCGGGGCGGGAGGCCTCTCGGCTCCACTGATCCAGGTGGCCAGGAGGCCTCTCAGCACCGCTGATCCAGGCGGCCAGGAGGCCTCTCAGCTCCACTGATCCCGGGGCGGGAGGCCTCTTGTCTCCACTGATCCCGGGGCCGGGAGGCCTCTCGGCTCCGTTGATCCCGGGGCCGGAGACCTCTCGGCTCCGCTGAGGCCTCTCGGCTCCGCTGATCCCGGGGCCGGGAGGCCTCTCGGCTCCGCTGATCCCGAGGCGGGAGGCCTCTCGGCTCCACTGATCCCGGGGCCGGGAGGCCTCTCGGCTCCGCTGATCCCGAGACGGGAGGTCTCTCGGCTCCATTGATTCCGGGGCCGGAAGCCTCTCGGCTCCACTGATCCCAGGGCCGGGAGGCCTCTCGGCTCCGCTGATCCAGGCGGCCGGGAGGCCTCTCGGCTCCGCTGATCCAGGCGGCCAGGAGGCCTCTCGGCTCCGCTGATCCCGGGGGGGAGGCCTCTCGGCTCCACTGATCCCGGCCTGGCTGCCGGCCACCATCTTGGCTGACGGCCGCCATCTTGGCTGACAGTTAATTTGCATATACTCACTGATTAGCCAATGAAAAGGGTAGCGGTCGTACGCCAATAACCATGTTTCTCTTTTATTAGTGTAGATATGTATATCTCAATTTAGACAGTAAATATTTTTCAGAAATAATTGACTTGTATTTAGATTTCATAAAATTTATAGTTGAAAAATTAGATTCACATACCCAAGTTATTGTAAGCATACTTGACAGATTTCCATACTTGGAGTATCCATTTTTATTATAGATAGACGATAGATGATAGATAGATAGATAGATAGATAGATATAGAGATAGATATAGAAATAGATATAGATATATACTTTTTAATTTAATTAATTTGGGGTGACATTGGTTCACAAAACCATACAGGTTTTAAATGTACAACTCAATAAAACATCATCTGCACACTGCATCATGTACCTATCGCCCCAAGCAAAGTGCCTTTCTATCCCCATTTCCCACCACTTTGCCCACCTCCACCTACCCACTCAACCCTCTTTCCCTATCATCACACTGTTGTTTGTGACATATATATATGTTATTTTCTTAATCCCTCACCTTCTTTCATCCAACCCCCCAATACCTCTCCCCTCTGATAGATGTCAGTCTCTTCCATGTATCCATCCTATGTTTCCATTTTGTTCATGAATTTATTTTGTTCATTAGATTCCACATATAAGTGAGATCATATGGTATTTGTCCTTCTCTAACTGGCTTATTTCAGGTACCATAATACTTTGTACATCCAGCCATACTATCACAAAAGTTATAAATTTCTCCTTTCTTTACAGCCAAGTAGTATTATATTGTGTAAAAGTACCATAGCTTTTATTTTTATTTTTTAAAAATATATTTTATTGATTTTTCACAGAGAGGAAGTGAAAGGGATAGAGAGTTAGAAATATCGGTGAGAGAGAAACATCAATCAGCCGCCTTCTGCACGCCCCCCATTGGGGATGTGCCCGCAACCAAGGTACATGCCCCCAACCAGAACCGAACCCGGAACCCTTCAATCCGCAGGCCGACACTCTATCCACTGAGCCAAACCAGCCAAGGCCCATAGCTTTTATTAATCCACTCATCTACTGATGGGTACTTGGGCTGTTTCCATGTCTTGGCTATTGTAAATAATGCTGCAATGAACATAGGGGTGCATATGTTCCTTTCAAACTTGTGTTTTGAGTTTCTTTGGATATATTCCCAGAAGTGACATTGTTGGATCAAAGGCAGTCCCATGTTTAATATTTTGAGGAAATGGAGTATCCATTTTTAAATTTAAATTAATTGAAATTAAATAAAAATTTAAAGTGTAGTCCTCAATTGCACTAGCCATGTTCAGATGCTCACTAGCCACATGTGGCTAGTAGCTACTGTATTGGACAGCACAGGTTTAGGCCATTGATATAGTTATATTTGTCTGAATTTTTAATTGTTTATTCCAGGAGAGCACATCTAATCACAGTTACTTCATTCTAGCTGAAGTCTGTCTATTACTCTCTTTCTACAGATGAGAATTTTCCTTTATCTTCTATGACCCTGTTAAAGATCCGCCTGCCCTTAGAGCCCTGGGCTGGGAGAGGCAGGGTGTCAGGGGTCCTGAGTGTCCAGGCACCAGTCCCACGACTAGGGTGAACTAAGACACAAAATTGGAGGGAGACACAATCTCAAATTGTAAAAATGTTGCCCCTGTTCCTACATGACACTGAGAGTAAATGCCTCCTTAAATTGTGCATTCTGGGCGCTCCACTTGCCTACACTAGTCCCAGCTCTGCCTTGCACATTCTTGCTAAGTATGCCAAGAAGCAATGCCCAGAATTCTCTTTACTTGGATAATTTTCAAGGTTGAGTTTGCAGTAAGCAACCCTGAGAAATAAAATAATTTCTTCTCTGAACAAAGAATAAACTTGTTTCCTCTTGTTACAAAAGATGGAAATTCCTGGGTGCCGCCTCAGCCACCTACACCGCCACTGCCATCACCGAAGCCCCCGACAAGGAGGTTGCTGCCACCAAAGCAGCAGGGGATACGGCCGCCATCATGGAAGCCACCACCACTGAAAGGGCTGCTATTGCAGAAGCCACCATAGCCACTGCCACCACCACCGCCACCGCCACTGCCACTGCCACAGCCACTACCACTGCCACCAACACAGCTGCCAACGTTATGGTCAACTAGGCCTGTGGTCGGCAAACTGCGGCTCGTGAGCCACATGTGGCTCTTTGGCCCCTTGAGTGTGGCTCTTCCACAAAATACCACATGCGAGCACGCACGTACAGTGCAATTGAA
>NW_005881312.1:0-5865 GCF_000147115.1 Myotis lucifugus | reverse complement strand
AAAAAAGATTCCCAGGTGATTCTAATGTGCAGCCAAGGCTGAGAACCACTGAAACTAGACTCAGTCTCACCCCGAAGCTGCAAAGCTCCACAGGTGATTCCAATGAGCCGCTAGGCCCTAGCGAGCAGCTCTCAACCAGGTTTCTGTGGGCACTGAACAGCTCGACTCCTCCTGCCTGGCCCCCAGGGCTCCACGCCTGGCACTTCAGTGTAGGCACCAGTGTGGCCTCCATCTGGGCAGCAGCCAGATGGGAGGAGGAACAAGAACCACTTATCTCCATTAGGCCTCCATCATCCCCGGGTTTTCAAGGATCCCAGCAGCAGCCTGGTGAAAGCTGGAGGGCTTAGCTCAAAATCCTCAGGCAACTGGAGCGGCTTGTGTCTGGGAGCTGCTGAGGAGTCTGAAATCCCTGAGCCTAAGGCCATGGAGAGGTCATTTGGGCCATTTCCTTGCCTGTGGGCAAGAGGCCCTGGCAGGGGCTTGGGAATAGGCAGGCAGCAGGAGAGCCAGGTTCAAGTCTCGACCCTGCCAGACTCCAACCAGTGAACCTGGGCAAGCAGCAGCAGCAGCAAAATGAGCAGGTAGTTCATGAACAATCACCGGGGACTGTGGTCTCATCAACCTGGGCATGTCAAAGTACTCTGATTTAGGGGACAGAGGTGGGACCCCTGAACTGCATTTGTCAGTGGGCGTCCGAGTGATTCTGATATCGGTGGGCTCTGGATACTGACCTTGAGGCTGGGATATCACCATGATTTTGAGGAGGGAAGCAGAGCTGAGAATCCCAGCAGAAGGTGCTCTGTTCAGGGAGGAGGGGCGTGGTTTGGATGGTGAGATAAAAGTAAGCCAGACACTGACCTCAAACAACCCCAAAACATCAGGCCCTCAGTTTGCTCACCCGTTACTTCATGGAGTAGGAGCTACTGTTGTGTAATATAAATTCCAGCTCCTACGTCTATTCCTCTATCAGTCACTTTACATACCAGTTGTGAATCTCCTGCATTGTGCTACTGATGTGTATCTAGGGCTGAGAAGTTGTTTAGATTTGCTCCTTCTCATCTGCTAATTACTCTCATAATTTTCTGATCATCCCTTGTTTTCAGCACAAAATCCTTATGGTCACGTGGCCAGTAAGAGTCAGTAAGCAGAAGGGCCCCAAACCAAACTTGGACATCTGACCCTAAATCCAATGATTCTGGACCAAGATTATCTGTCTGTCTCTCTGCTTGCCAATCCATTTGTCCATTATGTATTCGTCCATCTATCCATCCGTGTGTCCATCCATCAATGTATTGCTAGCTTACTTTCATCAGCTAATTTCTATCTGTCATCTGTTTAACACTCTCATCTATTTCTTTTTGTTGTTGTTGTTAATTCTCACCCAAGGATATTTTTCCACTGATTTTTAGAGAGAGTGGAAGGGAGAGGGAGAGACAGAGATACATTGATCGGTTGCCTCCCACACATACTCTGACCAGGGCCAGGGATTGAGCCTGCAACCAAGGTATGTGCCCTTGACTGGAATTGAGTCCCAAACCCTTTAGTCTATGGGTGGACACTCTATCCACTGAGAAAAACGGGCTAGGGCTCTATTTCTTGTATCCACTTATCATGATTTGGTCCCTATAAGATTCTGTCTATTCACTTTAGCAAACATTTACGCAGAGCCTGCCCTGTGGCACATGCTCTTCCCTGCTCCCACTCTCCATATACCCCATCTTCCCACTGTCGCTTTCTCCTCTGACCCCTTTGCAGGACCCTTAGTCTGTGTGACCATGATCTCCACTTGCCTCTCTCCTGATTCACACTCTTCCTTCATCACTTGTGAGTAGACCCCTTGTCTTTCTTTACTGCCTTGACCTGGCTCCACTCCTGCCCCATGCTAAACTGCAGGGAAATATTGATTGACTGGATAACTAGACTGTTTGCAAGGAGCATGTCTTTCCCAGGGTTCTACCCACCTCATTTCCCAGTCTAGGACTATGCACATGGTATACATTTTGTTCCACTGGTTGGCCTGAATGCACAGTCCTTAGGAGTTGGAAGACTTTTCAACTTTTATTTATTCTACAAATCTTGCATGGATTTGCTCACTAGATGCTCTTTCCAGGCATAGAAATGAAGGAGTGCCATCTTATTTTACAGACAGGGAGAGGAATGCCCCGAGAAGGATGGGGGCTTGTCAAGGTCCCACAGCTGTGGCAGAACCTTGAGGACAGTGAAGAGCATGTTACTACTCAGGACCCAGACAACTCCTGGGTTCCTCACAGAGCCAGAGGGTTTGTGCTTGAAGGTTCCCAGAGAGGAGGTGTTAGGAAACCACGGGCCGCCCCCCCCTCTTCCCCCTCGCCAAGTCAAACCAGTCAGGCCCCGTCCAAAACCAGGGCAGCTGTCCTCGGGGTGGCAGAGAGAGCCTGAGTCAGCCTCACCTGCAGAGATGACATCAGGGTGATCAAGGGCTGGCAAGGGAGGATGGGAGTGGCCCTGAGGGTTCTAAGGAAGGGAAGTAGGAGGCCCTAGCAGCTAGGCTGGATCCCAGAGGACCACACCCTTGATAGGGACTATCTGAACAGTGGAGTCCAGCTTCAAGCGCCAAGGACACTCCATTTAGGTAGGACATTCTCTCATCCCTGAGAGATATCCCACTGCCCCTGCCACTATCCTATGTCAAAATCAGACTCATAAGATGTGATGTGAGAGTTTATGTAACTCAGAGGTTCTCAAACCAAACCCGAGCGAACCCCAGAATAACCCTGGGGCTGGAAGTATAAAGCGGATGTACGTGTACTCCATGAAAACGCTTTTGTCCCTGTTGGCATACTATTGAGAGAAAAGTTGCAGAATGACACACAAGATACTGTTTTAACTACCACCTCCCCCCAACAAACAACAACCCCCCAAATGCTATATACAGGGTGGTATATTTATGTATGAAAATGATTACATTGGTTGCCTTTGGAGAAGGCATTGGTGGCACCGGCAAAGAGAGCTTTAGCCTTTAATGTAATGTTTTATTATTTTATAAGGAAAATATATCATGTATTACTTGTCTAAATGCAAAATTTAAATAAGAAGATTTCTCCAAAATTTTCCACCCATTTTATCTGATTGGAAGTCTGAGAATCTGCATTTTAGCAAAGTTTCTGGGGGCTTCTGTGGAGCTGATCCATGAACTGCACTTTGAGAAAAGCTGCTCTAGTCCACCATTGTACAGATGAGTAACTTGAGCTCAGAGAGGGTAAGGAACTTGCCTAAGACCACCCAGCATGGCAGTGACTCAGTTGTCACTTGAGCCCAGGATGTTTTACTCCAAGTAGTGCTCTCTCTATTACACAGTGATAGGAAAAGGAAAGCCGCTAGAAGAGAAGAGGTGGAGGAGGGATGGATGTCCAGAGGTTGTACACAGTTGCAAGATGGTAGAGCTGTATTTGAATCCAGCTGCCTAACTTCAAGAACAACCCTCACCCTATGCTCCACACCCCTGATGAGTGCAGTCGGGGTGGGGGGTCGGGGGAGGGAGGACCACACAGTGATATTCAGAGCCAGAGAGCGAGAGGCTGGGGCTCCATGCCCCCTGAGTTAGGCCAGTTAGCAGCCTCCGTGGGGGAGGAGGCACGGGGGGGGGGGGATGGGAGGAGAAGGGGCAAATACTCCCATCTTTCTAACTTTGAGCTGCTCTGCTCTCAGCCCTCCTCCCTTCCTGGATTCCTCTGCCCTTGTGCAGTTTGCCTCTGAGCCCCTCCTGTTTCCAGCAGGGCAGTGGCTCCTTGTTACTGGGTAACTGTGGGCAATCCCTTCCCTCTCTTGACCTTAGCTTCCTCATCTATCATTTACACAGTGGACTGAATCAGCCTCTTGGAGGCTCATTTAGAAATGCAGAGTCCTGGGCCCCTCCATGGTCGGGGGAGGGGCCTAGAATGAGCATGTTAACCCCTGACCTCTACTCCCACCAGATGATTTCTACAAAGCCCGCAGTTAGGCAGCTACTGGGCTACTAGTGCTGCTGTATAAAAGAAGAAATTCTTACCATTTGCAATAGCATGGGTTGAACTGGAGCAAATAGACCGTCAAACTACAGCAGGAAGGCTGGGGAGGGTTGTGGGGGGTGCTAAGAGAACAACTGAAGGACTTGTATGTATGGATATAAGCATAACCAATGAATGCCAAACACTGGGCGGTGGGGGTGGGGGGTGGGGGAGGGCATGGGGTGAAGGCATGTGCAGGGGGGTAGGAGAGGCTAGGGGAGGTCAATGGGGGGGAAAGGATACATGTGTACTACTATTTGTAATACTTTAAACAATAAAATAAAAAAATTTTAAAATGACCCTCACAAGGAGGAACTCCACAGCTGGATAGAGGGAGTCACTGGCCTTCCCATCGATCCTAACTTCCAGAAGGCTCGTGCTCTCCTGGTGAGAATGTAGACTGGTGCAGCCACTGTGGAAAACAGTATGGAGTTTCCTTAATAAATTAAAAATGGAACTCCCATTTGACCCAATCATCCCAATTCTAGGAATATATCCCAAGAGATCAGAAACACTCATCAGAAAGAATATATGCACCCCTATGTTTATAGCAGTGCAATTTAAAATAGCTAAGATTTGGAAACAACCCAAGTGCCCATCAGCAGATGAGTAGATTAAAAACCAGTGGTAAATCTATAGAATGGAATACTAGGCAGCTTTTACGCTGTGAAATAAGTCAGTCAGAGAAAGATAAGTATGACATAATCTCACTCATATGTGGAATCTAATGAACAACATAAACTGATAAAAAAAAATAGATCCAGAGACAGAGAAGCAGCGAATTCACTGTCAAACCTCAGAGGGAAGGCAGGGAAGAGGGGAGAAGAGAACAACCAATGAACTCATATGCATATATGCATAACCCATGCATACAGACAATAGGGTGGTGAAGGCCTGGAGTTGGGAGATGGGAAGGGAGAGGTCAATAGGGGGGAAAGGGGACATATGTAATACTTGCAAAAATAAAGATTATTTCTAAATAGGAATATTTTAAGTTGGCTTCCAGAATTTTCAACATAAATGCATTTAAGCGGAGTGTAAATTCTGGTATGTTGTAAATAATAATATTTAAAAAGAAAGAAAGAAAAAAGGTCACACACCATAACGCGGTGAGATTTCTTCCAGGAAAGCCAGGCTGGTACAATATTTAAAAATCAACAAATATGACACATCACATAAACAAAACAAAAGATAAAAATCACATGATCATATAAATAGCCACAGAAAAATGCCAACACCCATTTATGATAAAAAGTCACAGCAAATTGGGAGTAGAGGAATCATACATCAACATATTAAAGGCCATACGTGAAAAATCTATAGCAACATCATATTCAATGGACAAAAGCTAAAACTATTTCCCCTAAGAACAGGAACAAGACAGAGATGTCCACTTTCACCACTCTTAATCAACATAGTGCAAGTCCTAACCACAGCAATCAGACAAGAAGAGGAAATAAAGGACATTCAAATTGGAAAGGAGGAAATAAAATGGTCATTATTCATAGATTACATGATATTGTACGTAGAAAACTCTAAGGACTTCACCAAAAAAAACTACTAGATCTAATAAATGATTTATGCAAAGTAGTATACAAAAGTAACATCCAGAAATTGGTGACATTTTTATACACTAGTGATAAACTCTCAGAAAGAAAAACTAAGAAAACAATCTCATTTACTATTGCCAACAAAACAAAAAATAAGGTATCCAGGAATAAACTTAACCAAGGAGATAAAATACCGATACTAGAAACTGCAGTACATCTACACAATGGAATACTACACTGCTGTAAAAAAGAGAGGAATTCTTATCATTTGAATCCATTGAGTTCATGAA
>NW_005881311.1:0-5866 GCF_000147115.1 Myotis lucifugus | reverse complement strand
TTGTGGCGGGGCATTAGGTCTGGGCAGGGGACCCTTTAGCCCCAGGTGATCACCAGCTCCCCCCCTACCTAGGCCTCAGGCCTCTGGCTGGGGCGTTAGGCCTGGGCACGGGACCCCCAGCCCTGTGCGATCGCCGGCTCCGCCCCTGCCCAGGCCTCAGGCTTCTGGCCGGGGCAATCGCCATCTCCGCCTCCCTGGGTGGCTTCTGGCGCTGCCTGCCCGCCTCCCAGTCCCCGATCTGCAGCCCAGATCAGCGGGGGCATCTGGCGCTGCCTGCCCCATCTGCAGTATGCAAATTTAATGGCCATCTTTGTTGGGTTAATTTGCATACTCTTCTGATTGTCTGGTGGGCGTAGCGAAGGTACGATCAATTAGCATCTTTGTCTTTTATTAGTGTAGATTATTATATTTATTGAGGTGATATTGGTTTCTAAGATTATTATGTTTCAAGTGTACATTTCTATGATACATGATCTATATATTGCATTGTATGCCCACCACCTAAAGTTAAAACCTCTTCCATCCCATATATTTGGCCCCCTTTACCCTTTACTTTACCCTTTACTATCCTCCCACCCCTTTCCTCGTTAACCATCATACTGTGATGAGTTTTAGTTTTATATACCACATATGAGTGAAATCATATGGTTCTTAGTTTTTTCTGATGGACTTGTTATGCTTAGCATGATATTCTCAAGGTTGTCACAAATGGCAGTATTTTCTTCTTTTCTTATGGCTGAGTAGTATTCCATAGAATATATGGACCACATCTTCTTTATCTAGTTCTCTATCGAAGGACACTTGAGTTGTTTCATGTCTTGATTACCATAAATAATGCTGCAATGAACATAGGGCTGCATATATCCTTGCAAATAAATGTTTTCAAATATTTTGGGTAGACACCCAGAAGAGGGATTACTGGATCATTGTATTAAATTATTTTTAAAGGGTTTTAAATGAAGAGTTGAGATGACAAGAAAATAATGAATATTGAGAAACAAAAGAAAAAGAAGAGGAGGAGGAGGAGAAATAACAACAACAATAACATTATCAAGGGAGCCAGGTAGGTAAGCAAACACAGAAGCCTATTCACCCTGAAGGTATTTGCCAAGAACTGATGACCTTGAGCTTCAGTTTTTGAAAGCTGAGTATACAACTTGTTGTGTGGAGAGATAAAGTCTTGGGCCCACCTAGGCTGGGAAATCTAATACAGGCCCTCACATAGAGCTGGGATTCAAAAGGCTGTATTCCTTGTATAAGGAGTGTGGGAAATAAATCTACCAGGCAGAAGGACAACAGCAAACTTGTCCTTAACTGAAAAGATTTTGCCTTTGAGAAATCATAATTTACTAGCTGGCCCTAATGTAGGTCTCCAGCCCAAATTCATTCTGCTTATATAATTTTTTTGTGGGGGGGGGGGAGGGGAGGGACAGGGAGCTTTAAATAGAGAATTTAACTAAAAGTAGTCTTATGTTTACACTAGCAGAAGAAATATAAATTATCTGGAGAAATACAACTTCATCCCAAGACTCAAAGAATTCCCACCAATAACATTCTAAAGAATCTGTTCCCATAGTAAAAAAATCACAAAATAGGCACAAAAAAGGTCATCATGAGGAAGATCCAGCAGAAAAAATAGACAGTAGAATTATACCTGAAAATACTTTAATGTTGGAATTAATAAATATAGCATATTCAAAAGTATATTTAATACATTTAAAGAAACTAGAGATAGTTGAAAATAAGCAAAAAAAGAGATACTTTAAAAATAAGCAAAGAGAATATTAAAAATAAAAGACCAAGAGGAATTATAAAAGAACTAAATAAAACTTTTGAGAACAAGAAACATAGCAACTGAAACTTAAAATTAGTAAATGGTGAATACAACAGATTAGAAGCACTTGAACAGAAAATCATAAACTAAAAAATAGGTGTAAAGTAATTAACCAGAATGTAGACCGGAAAGAAAAAAAATGGAAAAATATGAAAGAAAAGTTACACAACATGAATGATAGAGAGATCTCTAATCAGAGTTTCAGAATGAAAAGAGAGAAATTGTGCCTGAGAATTTTACAGAATTGTTGAATGATGCTAAACCTTACAAGTAGGATGCTCTGAATATCAAGCAGGATAAGAAATTTACCTCTAGACAAATCATAATGAAAATATAGAAAACTAAAGATGAAGAAAAGATCACAAAAGCCAGAAAGTAAATTATCTACAAAGTAATTACACTTATAAGCAGAACAGAAGCCAGAAGACAGTAGAAAAATGTGCTGAGAGAAAATAACTGTTAGCCTAAAGTTGTATACTCAGCAAAAGTATCTTTTAAGTGGAAGGGCAAATTAAAGTCACTTTTTTACAAACAAAATATGAGGAAGTTGAAACAAACAAATCTTTGTTAAAGGAAATTCTATAATCATGCACTTCCCAGAAGAAGAATGTGATCTCAGATCCCAGATATTATACACAAAAAGGAATTAAGAGCCAAGAAAGTGGTAAATATAAATAAATATTAACTGTATAAGAAAATGCCTGTTTATTTTTATTAAAGAAAAATAGGATAAAAAATAGATGCTCAAAACTTGCAAGTAGAGAGGAGTGATCAGAGCTAAATATTTTAAAGTCAATGGATTGTTCAGGAAAAAGTAAGAATAATAATGGTTAACTTTAAAAATATGCATATGAGGAGGAGAGAATATGGTGGCCGAATAGGCAGAACTTCCAGACAGGAAATAAAGCTAAAGTGGGGAACATACACCCAAAATTGCTAACTGAGGTCCAGGTAAGGAGGAGACTTATATCAAGGAAGGACAGAAAACACCTGGAGACTAGTAGGAAGGGTGAGGTCGAGAGAGGGACAAATGGCCCAGAGTGAGGAGGGATCGCTATGGGAGGGTCTTTTCCCTCAGAAGATAGAGGCCTTGGAACCCAGGCTGGGCTCCACAGCCCCCCACTAGAGCTGAGACCAGCGGCCCATGTAACATCCAACAATGAAAGGTGTCAGGGCTGCTGGCCACCGGGCAGTCTGAAGCCAGTGGACTAGAGCCGGTTGGAGAGAAAGCCTCAGTTTTTGTTTATTTTTTAAACCCAGAGCACAGAAGTTTTCATTTGCAGCTATTCATCTGAGACTTTGTTGCAGGGAGGGCGGTGTGGACTCCAGGTGCCTCAGGAGAGGCTGGGGTGGGAAGCATGAGGGGAGACTTGGAAAAGCAGCAGCCAGAAGTCCTGCATCAGTTGTACCCTCCCAAATCTAAACAGCCATTTTTCCTGAGAGGAGCTAGCTGCTCCCAGTAGCCACAGCACAGGAAAAGAAAAAAACCCCTCCCTACATGCTATAGCCTGCCCCACCCTCAGGAGCCCTGCCTGCCACACCCTGTATCTTGACCTTTGCAGAGGAGACAGCAGCAGAGGCCAAGCCCAGGGTTTGAACAGTCTCAGGAAGCATCAATGACTGGGTTGTGGGTGGAGCCATCTGTCCCACTATCCTGGGACCCTGACTGGTGCCTCCCCCTCATGGGAGAGCTGATAGAAACTCCAGGTTTCCAGCTGGTCCCACTGGACTGCATACGAGGGCAGAGTAATATTCTGGGCCACTAGCAGAGGAGTAACTCTGGGATACTTACCCTGAAATCTGAACAGCACTTCCCTTTCATGTCTAGACTCCCAATTCCTCCTAAAGCCCTTTCAGAAACAGAATTCTGAGTGATTAAGATTGACAGCTGGCTGGCAAGCACAGGCAGGCAGAGCCAGAGCCAGGGGAACCTGGGAAGCTTACTCACCCAGCCCTGGGCCCCATGTTGCTAACAAACCAGCCTTAGAGGACAGCTTGGCCCCTCCCGCGTGCAGCCAAGTCCTGTGGCGACAGACACAAACTGTGGATTGCATGGAGCTTCAAGCAGGTTGCTGAGAGCCCAAGGAGGGCAGTTTCTGACAGTGGTTAGCACCTAAGTACCTCCAGGGAAGCCCAGAATCCGCAGACAGAACAGTCAGCCTCAGCCATCAGAGCAGGGTCCAAGGGGAGCTCCCAGGGGGCACTAGATTCAGCTGAGACAAATGCCACTTCACTTTTTTTCATTTTTTTCTCTTTTATTTCTTTTTTATTTATTTTCTTTATCTGCTTTATTGATTTGTTATTATTTTAGTCTCTATTGTTTCGTTCATATATCCAATTTTTTTCTTCCCCTTTCCTACTCAATTTTTTCCCCCCTGCTTTCTCATCTTTTTTCCTCTTCTTATTTTGGCCTCACCAATAGCCAGCTGTGGTTGATGTTTGAGGCGAAGGTGGTCATGGTGTGGTTCTGTGGGTCCACAAAAGAATCCTCCAGGATGGACACCAAGTGAGCAGCATTGGCAGGAAATAGTCACTCGGCCCAGCAGGGCATCCTGTGTGTCTTGGTCAGGAGTCTCCTCCTGGTGAACGATGTCTTCTGTCAAGACATGTTTGCTATAGGGATTCGGGTTCCGCTGCCAGAAGGCAGTGAACACTTGGTCCCAGGAACTCCAAGCATGCTCTGGCCCAGGAAATAATTTACCATTTTCCTGGCCAGGGACGGATCAGCAGCCATGCAGCATCAGAGATGCAGAGCCCAGGGGGGCATGCAGAGGCCAGGCCAGGGCACGGCATAAGCCTGCCAGGCATCAACTCAGTCACCAGCCCACTGTGCCCCATCGGCTGCTGCCACCATGAGGAGTTGCCGGGTGTTTTGTTTGTTTTCTTTTGTGTTTTGTTGTGCTGTATTTTGTTTGGTTCTGCCAGCACTACAATAACTCTCACGATGTGGTCAGAGGTGAGCCTCACAGTTAGCCAGCCTGAGAGGAGATTCCAGCCATCTCCCATTTCACCCAGGGATCCTACTTCTAGGAATATATCCTAATAAATTGAAAACACCAATCAGAAAGAATATATGCACCCCTTTGTTCATGGCAGCACAATTTATAATAGCTAAGATCTTGAAATAGCCCAAGTGCCCATCAGTAGGTGAGTGTATGAAAAGCTGTGGTACATTTATACCATGGAATACTATGCAGCCATAAAAAAGAAGGATCTCTTATCTTTTGAGACAGCATGGAGGGACCTGGAGAGTATCATGCTAAGTGAAATTAGTCAGTCAGAGAAAGACAAGTATCACATGATCTCACTCATGTGGAATCTAAAGAACAAAATAAACTGATGAACAAAATAGATCTAGAGACATAGAAACATGGAACAGACTGATAAATCTCAGAGGGAAGGTAGGGGTGGGTGGCAGGGAAGAGATTAACCAAAGAACTGATATGCATGTATGCATAACCCATGGATTCACACAATAGTGTGGTGAAGGTCTGGGCGGGGGGATGGGGTGGACTAAAAGGGATCAATGGGGGAAAATGGTACATTTGTATTACTTTCAACAATAAATATAAATTTTAAAGGCAAGCAAATCAAAAATATGAACATTAAACTTTCTAGAGTAACTACTAAAATATAGAGGTAAAAAAACTGAATAAGAAAAATAATTAATTAACCTTTCCTAAAAAATAAATGACAAGTAAAGAAAAATTTTAAATGAGAAAGCAAAAATGTGGGATGAATATACTGTACAAAATAAGATAGCAAAATATATCAACATATGCCAATAATTGTAAAGTAGTGTAATAAGTGTAAAGTAGCTAATATCTCCTGGTAAAAGACAAAGAGTTTTATGAATTGATTTTAGGGAGGGGAAGGTAAAGAGAATGAGATAGAGGGAAACCTCAACTTGTTCCACTTATTTTTGCATTCATTGGTTGCTTCTTGTATGTACCCTGACCAGAGTTTGAACCACAACCTTGGCATATCAGGTTGACACTCTATGAACTGAGCTACCCAGCTAGGGTCCAGAGT
>NW_005881310.1:0-5867 GCF_000147115.1 Myotis lucifugus | reverse complement strand
AGTTGCCCGTCTTAAGAGATATTTCAGGTGATTGTTAGATGCAATCAAGTGTGAACACCAAGTGGACAGGCTACTAATTAGGATACGCCTGTCAGTAAAACTGAGGTTAAAACAGGCAGTTATAGTTTGAGGCGAATGGGGACATAGAACTAATTACAAACCAGGCACTTGTCAAGTTAGCTCCTTTATTCCTTTACAATCAAGTGGCTGCGATGTTTACATTCCTTGCTAGAATTATTGTTTATTATCTACTTCCTCCCCAGACTGCCAGCCCCATGAGGGCAGGAACCACATCTGTCCCGCTCTGGGCTCTGGGCCTCTCCTGCTGCTTGGCCTAAGACTGCTCTCCATGTCTGCGGAGGGAACGATTTAGGTGTGTTATCTGCACTTACAGATGAGCAAACTGACACTCGCAGGGGGTAGAGAGCCTCAGACCACACAGCGTATAGTGAGTGAGCAGAGAGCTGGACAGGGCTGGATCCAAAGCCCAGACCCCCAACGCCCTTTCCTTGTCATGGGCCATTTCACTTGTTTGCAGAGGAGACCTATCACGTATGGCCTGTTAAACACTCAAAACCCCTGTGGTGGAGTTTATTTAGAAAATGAACTAATATGGTATTTTAGAATGTGATAAAGCCCTAGCAGGTTTTGCTCAGTGGATGGAGCATCGGCCTGCGGACCAAAGGGTCCTGGTTACATTCTGGTCAGGGGCTTGTACCCTGGTTGCAGGTTCCCTGGCCCTGGTCAGGGTGCATGCAGGAGGCAACCAATTGATGTGTCTCTCTCACATCGATGTTTCTCTCTGTCTCTCCCTCTCTCTTCCACTCTGTCTAAAAATAAATGGAAAAATATCCTTGGGTGAGGATTTAAAAAAAAAAGAATGTGATACATATCCTATAAAAACACACACAACTCATCAAAAAGGGGATAGAGATTGAGGGGATGAGAGGAGTATTACAACTTGAAATAAAAAGATTACAAAGGCTGCAGTACATAGGTGATTTCCGAACAAAGGTTTCAAGGAAGAAGCAAGCCACTGAAAACTGGGGTCAGAGGCCACGGATTAGCAAGAACAAATGTCTAAGGAAGGAGTGTATCTGTTTAGTGCAAAGATCAGCAAGAATCCAACACAGACATAAAGGAGAGGGTGAGAAGGACAGCGGGTGAAAGCTTGATCAAACTGAGATGAGGAAGAACAAGAAGAGAGGATTTAGAAACTGAGCAAGACAATTCTTGAAGGACAGAGAAATCAGGGGTAGCCAAGAGAAGGGAATAACAAAGAGAAGGTTTTCTTTGTTTGCTTATTTGTTTCAGATAAGAGGGGGAAAAAAGGATGCTTGCTTCCTAGGAATTTCATTGTAAGTAGCGATGGTGGTAACACAGCCTCTAAAAATGGTAGCAAGAGTACAATAGAATTGGCCTTGAATCCCAGCATCCTTGAGGTCCCTTTTACTACTTCTCTGTAGACATTCAGTGCCCATACACCAGGGAAAGGCCACTAACAGGCTGCTGTTTAGGAGTACATGCTCATTTCTTCACATTAGCTTTGCTTTGGGGATTGTTTTAGAATCTACGTAAGCTTCACTAGCAAGCTTAAATTAGTCTTGCTGCCTGTATACCTCTGTGCTTCAGCTGGCTGTCCTCATCATTCCCTCCGTGTGCTGCCATCAGTTGGATCTTACCGAAGTTCTAGTGATTCTGGTAGAAGAAGAGCCAGCCTCTGGCTGGATGACTAATGTCAAGAGAAGATGTGCCGCCTGACTTTGGAACTCTTAGCATCACATGCTGTTCTGGCACAAGGACAGCGGAAGACAACTGAGCAGCGAATACGTGCGGCCTCCAGCGCTCACACTGTGTCCTGGATGGAACATAATGCCTCAGCTTAAATTCGTGAGCTGTCAACAGGAGATTCCTTAGTTCTGGTAGCCTGGTCCCAAATTGTGTGTGTGTGTGTGTGTGTGTGTGTGTGTGTGTGTGCTCTTGACTACTTTACAACTCTTAACCTACTGAAACCCTATGGATTATTTAAATGGAACAGCTCTCCTGAATTTATCTAATCTGGCCAAAGATTACATAGTCCAAAATATCTGTCTGTGTTTCCTTCATTGGTTTCACACATGTGTTCAGATTAGCCCTTGCGGGGGATCAGTTCAACATTATCGGGATTTAAGGCATTAACATTTAATATTCATTCATCACAATTCTGCAAATAATTGTAGCCAAGTTCAAGATGATTATTCTCTATGGGGTAGGTAGTCTTGGATCTTAAGCTTTGGAGTGCCACTGTTTGGTGGCATATAGAATATATACATCTGTAGTTGAACAAGATTTAATACCAACAAAACAGCTACTCCCGATGCACAATTTTGCTTATACAGAATCCTTTTCAACCCAACCTAGATGGGAAGAAAACAGTGCTTCTTATGGTTTTCTCAGGTGTGATCTTTTGTTCTGAGCCTGAGTTTAGACATTCGAATAATAGACTTTGGGGATCACTGGTTTTGTTATAACGTTTATCCATTGCAAGACTAGCCTCTGAGGTTCAACAGCTTTGAGACTTAAAAGATTCCAAATAACAAGCCAGAAGTTCAGTGATGGCAATTTCAGTGTGTTAAACCCTTCACTGGCCCCAGGTTAAAACGTTATGGGCCTCTACTTTATGGATGAGAAATCTGCCCATGTTCTCTGTTAATAAAATTAAATTCCCAATTGTATCAATTTTCAAATGTATCATCAACTGTATTAGTATTAAAACTAAAAGCCATGTTAGATTTGATTGATAAAATAGGGTGGAGGAGTGGTGAGTAATACCTTTATTATGTGACATATATGTATTTAAATAGTATGTTATCATTTAACCAAAATTACTCATTCTATATTAACCCTCTAAGAGGTGTATATTCTACTGATGTTCTAATTTCATAAAACATTAGAGTGATCTCTGTTGCATAAATGGTAGCTTTCAATGGTTATGAAATGTGCTTTGATACACTCAATAATGTCTTCTTCAAACTTATATTGCATTGATTACATCTGACAGCCGCATATGGTGAAACTTAGTTATGATCCTTTCAATTAAATTATGGTTGGAAACCCACTTCTGGGGTGCACAGCTGTGATCCACTAAATTTCTCAGTGACATTCAGAGCATGAAATAATTTTGAGAGAATAAATTTGCAATACAAATGGGAGCAGAGGAGAAGCCTTTCAATCTGTATTCATTTATATTTCAAAATTCATTACTTGTACAGTTTACTTTCCAAGCTAATTCTAACCAAAGATGAGTAACACTGCTTTAGCAAGAGTATGTGCATAAGATATTTCCATATGTTTAAGCAGAAATACCAAATACAGTAGCATGCAGCGAAAAATATGTCTAAGGCAGGTTCTCCAGTGCCTGCTCTCAGCCTTGCTCAGCTAATGACCTTGCATCCTATTTCATGGAGAAAGGGGAATCCATCAAAAAATTTCCACAGCCTCCACTACCATAGGTCCCCATTTAAAAGCATCTGTACCCATATACTTTGCCTTTCTCCTTTTCCTATAGATGAATTGCCTGCTTCTAGCTGAGGCCAGCCCCTACCTGTGCTCAGGTCCTAGTCCTCTCCTTACAACATGGCTCCTCAATACCCTTCTCTCCTCAACCATCAATCCCCCTTTCTCCTGGGGCATCACTCCTAGGAAGTCACATCGATACTTCTGCTTCTCTTTCAAATCTCACCTCATTGAAAAGAGCCCCCCAAAAGTCATTTCTATTTTTGTGTGAATGGTGCTCAGTGCATGTCTTGCCTAGAAGATTCTAAACAAACGTTTGTCACATAAAAAAAATGACAGAGAAATAGCTACATTTATGGAATATAAATGAAAACTGGATTAAGAATAAGAAGACTTGAATTTGAGTGCCAACTCCACCACTCACTAAACAGCAAATCTCTTACTCTTGCTGGAATTCTCTTTCCCAAGTCTATAGAATGGGAATAATAATGCCTTCTCCAACTTCCTTGTAAAGTAGTTGTGAGAATGCAGGAGCCATAGTGAGGGCAAGGGAATCTAACAGAACACCAGGCTCTGTAATGGGCAGCCTTGGGCAAGTCACTGGCTGGCATCTGTTTCCTGTGTCAAGTGTGGATCATAAAACATCCCTATCTCTTCTTAGTCTTCTTTTATTGAGGGCCACTCAATGATCAGAAAGTGTTATGGCCTTTTATTTATTTAAAAATATTTAAAATTTTAATTCTGAAATAATTTTAGACTTACAAAGAGGTTGAAAACAGTACAAAAAGTTGCTATATACCCTTTATCTTGTTTCCCCAAATGTTAACATCTTAATTATAACTGATGTAGAATTGTAAAACCAAGAAATTAGCATTGATATAATACTATGAACTGATCTATAGACCTTATTAAAATTTTTCCAGTTATTCCATTAATCTCCCTTTCTGGGCTTGGATACTACCCAGGGTCGCACATTGCATTTAATTGTCATGTCTCCTTACTCTCCTGCACTTAAAAAAAAGTATCTGTGGGTGCATACATTAAGACTAAGCAGGTATCCTATTTCTCATACTTTTGTGGCCATTAATTTTAACAACCTTTGATTATTCTTATCTGCAACAATAAATGTGGTCTTTGCTAAATAGTGATTTTTCTACTTGTATCATTCTTTCTACATTCATCAATTGGAATTCTACTTTATGGAAGAGCTATCCCCTCTCTCATTTATTTATGTATTAAAATTATTTGTTTTTATGGGTATGAACTCATAAGTATTTATTTTATTCTATGAGTTATAGTCCATTGCTCTCATTACTTTATTTCTCAAATTGTCCTAGATTTGCAATGATCTTTTTAGATGGTTCAACTCACATAGATCAATGTCTTGCTAAAAATAATTCACCCCAAGAAATGCCTGTTTGGATATGTAGCATATGAGAAAAAATTAAAATGTATCACTGGAGAAGAAAAAGTGTCTGGGGTATCAAGCACACAGGATACCAGATACAGACACCAGCAGCTCCAAATGAAGACAAAAGACCTACAAGGAGATAGAAGCTCAGAGTACTGAATACCCCAGGCACTTATACTCTGGCTCGAGGTTTGGCCATCTGGCAATTGGCAAGAAAGGTGATTAGGGATATTTATATTCCTGGTTAATCTGAATATACAGAGACCAGCAAGAAGTATAATTATGAATTCAATAACTATATCTCATGGTGTGTGTGTGTGTGTGTGTGTGTGTGTGTGTGTGAGAGAGAGAGAGAGAGAGAGATCATTAGTTTTTTAGGCTACTTTAATGAGAGAACTTTTGAAAACACAGAGAATCAATTTTGAGTGTGATATGTATAACACAAATCCCTGTGCAACAGACAGATGATCATGTTTGTTCATAAAAGCACTTGTGAATTCATCACACAGAATCATACTTGGAATGTTTGATATTCCCTAGCACTGTGCAAATACCATGGATGTGAGCAACAATTAAACACTGATCTTGCAGCATGGTAGAACTGAGTTCTTTTCACAAAGCTGCACTGTTGCAGGTGTCTCAGAAAAAACTCTGGGCTTCATCAGTAAAATGGAAGGATGGTCTTTGATCTTTTCAGCACTAAAGTCATTGAATACTGTGATTCACTAGCTAGATTATTTAACAAATTGCTGTTTAATGTGTCTTTCTCTCAAAATATCCTAATTAGTAATAGATGCACTTTTCTCTTTAACAAATCCTTTGTAGCTGCTTAAATACTGAATCTCACAGAACTGATTCCCTACAGGTCGAAAACCTCATTTACAGTCACCAACTCTATTTTTCACACAGTGGCTTAGACTTGTGACATAATGAAGAGTGAGCTGAGACTCAGAATACATTA
>NW_005881309.1:0-5867 GCF_000147115.1 Myotis lucifugus | reverse complement strand
CTGTGAGTCACAGAGCCTATCCCGCACCCCGCAGGCTCGTGGGCAGCACCATAGTAACTGATAGAGCTGCCCCTCACACGGGCCGCAGTGCCGCTAGAGGAATGGGAATCTGTTCCCCGCAACACAATTGGGTGACCAAACCCAAAGCCCACACAGGGCAGAAGTGCCACCTGACTTCGATTCTGGGCGAGCGCACACGGAAGTCTATTTTCTGCAGTGCAGGGGTGGACCTCTTGCCGACACAATGCTATTGTGCAACCCAGTCCCCCAAGCTGACTAGGACCCCAATTCTCTGGGTGGGAGACAGCACTGAGCACCAGTGACTTGACTCTGTTTCTTATCATGTGCGCCTGGGATCCTTGACTCCCAGTGCATTCACACTAAGAGCCAGTGACTCCAATTCTTGGCGCAAGTGCACACAGGGACCCTGATTCACAGTGCGAGGCCGCATGAAGTGACAGAGATTCTGATACTCAATTCTTGGTGCAGGCACAGGGGAACTCTGACTCCTGGCACACACTAGGGGACTCTGATTTTCAGCATATGCCAGCAGGGTTCTCTGTTTCAGTGTGGTGCAGGCAGGGTCCCTGACTAGGTACGTACACAAGGCCACACTGAGTGCTGGTAACGCTGACCCTGGGTGAGCCTGGTTCCCACCAACCCACAGCAGCCACATGTCTTGGTGTTGGAGCTCTTCGTTGACACTTGGGTAGTGTGAAGCTCCCACTGCTCAAGGCCCAGGCCCACTCAACTCGACGTTTGAACCTTCTGGTGATAGTCAGAATGGGGAGACGACACAATCCCAAGAGGAAAGAAAATGAGGAGTTGCCAAGAAAGGAAATTAGTGAAATTAAAGCATGCAACATGACAGAAAAAGAATTCAGAGTAATGGTTGTACAATTCATACACCGGATGGATGAGAAAATCAACAACCTATGCAAGAATCAGGAAGAAATCAAAAGTGATATAGCTACAATCAAAAATACCATGGAAGGTTTCAACAGTAGACTAGAAGAAGCAGAGGACCAAATTAGTGAGTTAGAAGATAAAGTAGAGAAACAAGCTCAATCTGAACAGCAACTGGAGAAAAAAATTAAAAAGCAGGAGGAGAGCCTAAGGCAGCGGTTCTCAACCTGTGGGTCGTGACCATCGGAAAACACATATAGCATATCAGATATTTATATTACGATTCATAACAGTAGCAAAATTACAGTTATGAAGTAGCAACGAAAATAATTTTATGGTTGGGGGTCACCAAAACATGAGGAACTGTATTAAAGGGTCACGGCATTAGAAAGATTGAGAACCACTGGTAAGGGAACTTTGGGACAACACAAAATGAAGTAACATATGTATAATAGGGCTGCCAAAAGGACAGGAAGAGCAGCAAGGATTAGAAAATCTATTTGAAGAAATAATGACAGAAAACTTCCCTGATATGGGGAAGAAAAAAGTTACACAAGTACAGAGAGTCCCAAGCAAGATGAATCCCAAAAGACCCACACCAAGACACGCCATAATTACAATGGCAAATCTTCAAGACAAAGAGAGAATCTTAAAGGCTGCAAGAGAGAGAGACAGAGAGTTACCTACAAAGGAACCCCCATCAGATTATCAAATGATTTCTCAACAGAAACACATCAAGCTAGAAGGGAATAGAAGGAGGTATACAAAGTGTTGCAAAGCAAAGGACTCAATCCAAGAATACTCTATCCAGCAAGACTATCAATCAAAATTGAAGGGGAAATCAGGAGCTTCACAGACAAAAAAGGCTAAGGGAGTTTATCACTACCAAGCCAGCAATGCAAGAAATGCTAAAAGGAATGCTGTAAAAAGAAGAAATAAAAAGGTAAGAAGGAACACAGGCACAAAAATAAAAAATGACTATAAACAAGTACCTTTCAATAATAACTTTAAACATAAATGGACTAAATGCTCCAATCAAAAGACATCGAGTGGTTGAATGGATATAAAAAACATGACCCATATTTATGCTGTCTACAAGAGACCCACCTCAGAATAAGGGACTCACACAGACTGAAAGTGAAGGGATGGAAAAATATCTTACAGGCAAATGGAAATGACAAAAAAGCTGGGGTAGCAATACTTATATCTGACAAATAGACCTCAAAGTGAAGGCCATAACAAGAGATAGGGAAGGCCACTTCATAATACTAAAGGGATTGATACAACAAGAGGATATAACCCTTATAAACATATATGCACCAATGCAGGAGCACCTAATACATTAAAAAAAATTGGGGAAGATATCGAGGGAGAGATCGACAACAATACAATCATAGTAGGGGACTTTAATACACCACTGACATCACTGGGTAAATCCTCTAGACCCGTGGTCCGCAAACTGTGGCTCGCGAGCCACATGCGGCTCTTTGGCCCCTTGAGTGCGGCTCTTCCTAAGCCTTAGGAATACTCTAATTAAGTTAATAACAATGTATCTACCTATATAGTTTAAGTTTAAAAAATTTGGCTCTCAAAAGAAATTTCAATCGTTGTACTGTTGATATTTGGCTCTGTTAACTAATGAGTTTGCCAACCATTACTCTAGACAAAAAATCAGCAAAGAAATAGCAATCCTAAATGACTCACTAGATGAAATAGACATAATTGACATCTTCAGAACATTTCAGCCCAAAGCCACGGAATATGCGTCCTTCTCAAGTGCACGTAAGACATTTTCAAAAATAGACCATGTATTGGGTCACAAGCAAAGTCTCCCCAAATTCAAGAAGATTGAAATCATACCAAGCATCTTCTCAGACCACAATGGCATAATATTAGAAATAAACTACAATAAAAACAATTCAAAAAACTCAAACACTTGGAAGCTGAATAGCATGCTATTAAATAATGATTGGGTTATCAATGAGATCAAAGAAGAAATTAAAAACATCCTGGAAACTAATGACAATAAAAACACAACAATCCAAAATCTATGGGACACAATGAAAGCAGTCCTGAGAGGGAAGTTTATAGCTCCACAGGTCTACCTCAAAAAATAAGAAAAAATGGTACTAAATCATGTAACTCTACAACTCAAAGCATTGGAAAGAGAGCAACAAGAAAAGCACAGAGTGAGCAGAAGGAAGGAGATAGTAAAGATCAGAGCAGAAATAAATGACATAGAGACCAAAAAACAATAAAAAAGGTCAATGAAACCAAGAGGTGATTCTTTGAAAGGATAAACAAGATTGATGAACCTCTACCCAGGCTCACCAAGAAGCAAGGAGAGAGGACCCAAATAAACAAAATCAGAAACAGTAGAGGCAAAATAACAGCAGACCCCACAGAAATACAAATGATTGTTAAAAAATACTATGAATAACTCTACTCCAACAAACTAGACAACCTGGAAGAAATGGACATATTCCTAGAAAAATACAACCTTCCAAACTCAATCAGGAAGACTCTATAAATCTCAATAGGCCGATAACTATGGAGGAAATTGAAGCAGTCATTAAAAAGCTGCCAGCAAACAACAGACTGGGGTTAGATGACTTCACAGGGGAGTTATACCAAACATTCAAGGAAGAACTAAAACCTATCCTCCTCAGACTATTCCAAAAAATTCAAGAGGAAGGAACACTTTCAAGCTCATTCTATGAAGCCAGCATCACCCTAATACCAAAACCAGATAAAGATAACACAATGAAAGAGAATTATCGGCCAATATCCCTCATGAACAGGGATGCCATAATCCTCAACAAAATTCTAGCAAATCAGATCCAGCAGTACATCAGAAAGATCATACACCGTGATCAAGTAGGATTTATCCCGGGGATGCAAGGATGGTACAATATCCGCAAATCAATAAACGTGATACATCACAAAAACAAATTAAGAGATGAAAATCACAATCATTTCAATTGACGCAGAAAAAGCATTTGACAAAAGCCAACACCTTTTCTTGATAAAAACTCTTAGCAAGGTGGGTATAGAAGGATCATACCTCAGCATAATAAAATCCATATAAGACAAACCCACAGCCAACATCATACTCAATGGACAAAAACTAAAACCATTTCCCCTAAGAACAGGAACAAGACAGGGATGCCCACTCTCACCACTTCTGTTTGACATAGTACTGGAAGTACTAGCCATTGCGATCAGACCATAAGAAGAAATAAAAGGTATCCAAATTGGAAAAGAAGTAAAACTGTCCTTATTCACAGATGACATGATACTGTACAAAGAAAACCCTAAAGACTCCATCAAAAAACTATTAAGCTTAATAAATGTATTTGGCAAGGTAGCAGGATACAAAATTAATGACAAGAAATCTATGGCATTTCTTTACACCAATAGTGAACTTATAGAAGGAGAGACTAAAAAAGCAATCCCATTTACCATCGCACCAAAATAATAAAGATACCTAGAAATAAACTTAACTAAGAAGGTAAAAGACCTATATGGGAAAAACTACAGGACGCTGAAAAAAGAGATAAAGGAAGACATAAACAGATGGAAGAACATACCATGTTCTTGGATTGGTAGAATCAACATCATCAAAACGTCCATACTACCCAAAGCAATCTATAGATTCAATGCAATCCCCATTAAAATACCAAGGGCATATTTCACAGACCTAGAATGAACTCTCCAAAAATTCATCCGGAATAAAAAAAGACCCCGAATAGCTGCAGCAATCCTGAGAAAGAAGAACAAAGTAGGTGGGATCTCAATACCAGATACCAAGCTGTATTTCAAAGTCACTGTTCTTAAAACCTGTTACTGGCACAAGAACAGATCTGAAATAGAATAGAGAACCCAGATATCGACCCAAACCAGTATGCCCAATTAATATTCGACAAAGGAGGCATGAACATAGAATGGAGTCAAGACAGTCTCTTCAGTAAATGGTGTTGGGAAAATTGTACAGATACATGCCAAAAAATGAAACTAGACCACCAACTTACACCATACACAAAAATAAACTCAAAATGGATAAAGGACTTAAACATAAGACGGGAAACCATAAAAATACTAGAGGAATCCACAGGTAGCAAAATCTCAGACATATGCCGAAGCAATTTCTTTACTGATACTGCTCCTAGGGCAATGGAAACTAAAGAGAAAATAAACAAATGGGACTACATCAAAATAAGAAGCTTTTGCACAGCAAAGGAAACCATCAACAAAACAAGAAGAAAGTCCACTGCATAGGAGAACATATTTGCCAATGTTATCACCGATAAGGGTTTAATCTCCAACATTTACAAGGAACTCATACAACTTAACAAAAGGAAGATAAACAATCCAATCAAAAAATGGGCAATGGACCTAAATAGACACTTTTTGAAAGAAGACATAAGGAAGGCCAAGAGACATATGAAAACATGCTCAAAGTCACTAATTATCTGAGAGATGCAAATCAAAACGACAATGCGGTATCATCTCACACCTGTCAGAATGGCTATCATCAACAAATCAACAAAGGAAAAGTGCTGGCAAGGATGTGGAGAAAAAGGAACCCTCTTGCACTGCTGGTGGGAATGCTGACTGGTGCAGCCACTGTGGAGAACAGTATGGAGTTTCCTCAAAAAACTAAAAATGGATCTCCCATTTGACCCTGTGATACCACTTCTAGGAATATATCCCAAGAAACCAGAAACACCAATCAGAAAGGATATATGCACCCTTATGTTCATACAGCACAATTCACCATAGCTAAGATTTGGAAACATCGTAAGTGCTCATCAGCAGATGAGTGGATTAGAAAACTGTGGTACATCCCAAACAATGGAATACTATTCTGTGGTAAAAAAGAAGGAATTCTTACCATTTGCAACAGCATGGATGGAACTGGAGAGCATTATGCTAAGTGAAATAAGCCAGTCAGAGAATGA
>NW_005881308.1:0-5869 GCF_000147115.1 Myotis lucifugus | reverse complement strand
TAATTTAAAAGCCTTTCCAACTCTTGGAACGGGCATAGTGTAATGGAAACGAATCGTCTCAATAATGGTAGAATTATATGGTTTTTCACCCTCAGCTTATCCATTTTCATAAAGTTTGGACTCCTTGACCTATGTGTTATATCATATGTTTTATTAGGTATGCCCACAAACCCTCCTCCACCTAGAATGTGACAAATGCAGTTGCCCGGTCCTCACCCATTTGTAACCTGTTGCCTCATTCATTTTTTTTTTTTTTTAACATTTTTATTGATTTTTACAGAGAGGAAGGGAGAGGGATAGAGAGTTAGAAACATTGATGAGAGAGAAACATTGGTCAGCTGCCTCTTGCACACCCCCCACTGGGGATGTGCCCGCAACCAAGGTACATGGCCTTGACCGGAATCGAACCTGGGACCCTTGAGTCCGCAGCCCGATGCTCCATCCATTGAGCCAAACCAGTCAGGGCATCCTCATTCATTCTTATCATCTACCGAGAACCTGGTGGCCAATGCTTGACATATGGTCAAGGTCTGAGCCCTCAGACAGCTGTAATAAGAGTGTAAGTAAGCAGATCCAAACACAAGGACTGCCCACACCAACTTACCTGCAACCCATCACAACCAAGAAACCAGTTTTCAGTTTATCAAAGCCATTGAGAAACAGTAAAACATACAGCTCATGAATCTGTCAAATGTCTGGGCACTAGAGGGAATAGTTATGGTTGGAAAAATTACCCTTCTGGAATTTTCTCAGCATTTCCTAAAATACCAGTAACATTTCTTCTATTCTTAAAATTAATTATTACAGTGAACTGAAGTAACTTTTTGTTATGGTAAGCAGTCAAGTAAATGCCATTGATAGTTGAATTGTAGTCTTTATTAAAGTTATTTTACAAATTTATGTCTGTCTCCTAATATGAAAAGGTTGTTTTTTACTTTAACACGTGCTCTGAAAATTAACATCAGCGGTAGGAGGACTTTCAGTTGAATAGATTTGAGACTTCAAAAATGTGACCGCCTCCTTCATCTCTAGTTTCTCCATCTCCCAATTGTTGACCTTACGAAGAAAGAGGAAAATAATCGGTTTGCAAGAAAATGATGCCGCATAAAATAAAAGCTACTTTCTTCATTCAAACATATTAAAGTAACATCAAGCCAACTGCTTTTTAAAAACAAATGTTATCTTATACTTACATTTTAAAGGCTTAGTAAGACTGTGCTAGGGTTGAAGAAAGTGCTAAGCTGAAAATTATAAAAACTTTAAAGGTCTTCTAAAGGGTGCAAAAATTCCCTTCTAGGGACACTCTTCCCTAGAATATATAAAATAGCCAATATGAAAAAAAAGTCTTAAATAGTAGCCCACTAAGAGAAGGGGCCATCTTAACCTCAGTCTCCATGTATAATCCATTTTTAGATACTTAACTATCATAATGAATATTAGAATGTTTGCATTTCATATTGTGTGCAGGACCAATGAGTGGCATTTAGATAGATCCCAACGTTGACATAAATATGTATTTATTCGTCAAGTTCTTGCTCCATACATCTGGAGAGGCTGCTCAAGAAAAGCTGTGGTACCCAGAACCAAAATGAAGCACAAGAGGGAAGAAGAACCATCCCCTTATAACCATCCAGTTTTTATGGTGACAAACATCCTACAACCATCCCCTTATAACCATCCAGTTTTTATGGTGACAAACATCCAGCCTCACACTGGCCCATGAAAACAAAACTTTAACAAAAAGGAGTAAAGTTCACCAAATGTAGAACTTATAAAACCCCTAGTAAATGACAGTAATCACCTAAGGAGAAGCCAAACCAATCATTAAAACACTTATCTCTGTGCTGCTGACAATTCCTCCAGAATCCTAGTAACCAACTTCAACTACAACACTCCTGGCAGAATGGACATCAGTAACGAAAGAACACATCACCTGCGTTTTTTTCTTACCAAGATCACATGAAAACCCATTACTTTCAAATGACGCATTTTCGTAGCAAGGAATCCTCTAGGGTGGGTTAAATCCAAACAGTAAGTAGATCTAGGAACACACAGTACAGCCACTCTGAAAATGAAAATACACAATATGAGAGTACTTACTAATGAGATTACCAGTCACAATCCTGCTGTATTTGGAGATTTCAAAGCTGAGCTCTCCACGGACCCTCACCATTCCCTACTGTCTTAGTCCGCCACTTCCTTGTTAATTGGCCTCTGTACATAATCCACTATATGAAGGCTACATTAACAACCAAAAGCTTGTAAAAATGCTTTAAAGTTACTCCTCAATCATCTTTAAGGGTGGCTACATTCCTGATAAGGGAAAATTTCAAATATGAAAGCACCCATTTTAAGGCTAATCTCTGACCTACAGATAATTATTTACGCTACTGAAGTACTGATGTAGATAATACCAAATGGTAAAGCTCTTCTAGTACAGAGTGCCTCCGAGAGAGAGAGAGAGAGAGAGAGAGAGAGAGAGAGAGAGAGAGAGAATTTAAAAACCAGAATGGGGAGGCCAAATACAAAGAAGAAAAAACTAAAAGAAAGGCAAGACTGTTAAAAAGATAAAATCCGCATGTGTAACAAAAATGTGGAACGTGGAATTTGATTTTTTCATTGCTCTTGGCCTTTGGGGAAAAGACATTTGTATTCCTACTGTCTTCTGACTGTTATTTGACATAACAAATCAGAGAAAAAAAATTATATTTTTAAAGGAATGCTCAAATTCCTCAATTCTTCTCATACCTTAGGCTGAGAGCTGCTATGTTATAATGTTATGCAGAACAATAGAATACTTAAAAAAGAAAAATAACTTTCTAACAAGATCAGAGAGAGTCTTTGGTTGAGAGGAGATGGGCAACATACATAGGGAAGACAGCAGCTGAAAAAGATGCCCAAGGAATAAGCTACATGGGTGCAGAAATGAGTAAAAGAGTTGTATGTGAATGGAGAGGGGATGGGCAGATGAGAGTTTGAATCCTTACAAATGTTTTTCTGGACCTCTCCCTACCATACTTATGAGCATGTCCTACAAAGCAATATAGGATATAAGTTCCGTGGGGTCGGAATCCATGTCTGACTCATGTTTGTGTGCCCCACAGAGCCCAGCAGACCTTTCCACAAAGGCTGACTGAGCAAGGGCGTGTGCAACACCATCTCATCATCTATCATCTACTGAAAAGGCAGGACAGCTTCTCAGGGTGTAGCATCACGTTTCTCCCGGAGACACCTATTGGTAGTGTGTGGGTCAAGGAAACAATTTAGGATTAACTCCGATATGATCTGACCCACGTACAATAGCTTAATTAAGAAGCTAGTTTCTCTACCTTTATAAAGGTCTTCATGGTAGAACAAAATATTTAGTGGGTATTTGATTTTTTAGAGGCCTTAACTCTTTTTAATCACTATTGCATTATCTTGTCAAAAGTTCACATTGCACTGATAGTTTCAATCACATTAACACTGTTTTCTTGAACTGTTTAGCTTTAAAACTTAATTTTTAAAAATTGCCTATTTCAGTAAATGGCCCAACTCCAGTGCACTGCTGAAGGCTGCAGTGCCCACACTTACGACCTGAGGAGATTTCGCAGCTGAGAAGTCTCTTGGTGCATTACAAGCTTCATATAAATATAAGGTCTCAGGATTGCTACTAATATTTAACAGGGAGTCTTTGAGAATTAAGATTTAAAATCATAAAGCTGGGCATATGAACAGATGTAAGCAACCTTTGAATATCTGTAGCAGAAGTTACTACATTCGCATCAGAAAGTGGAAGCACTTCACTCCTGTTAGAATCCATTCTGATTTCAAAATCTGAAAGAAAAGAATTGATAATTTTTCAAACATTGCTCAAAGTGATTTTTGTTTCAAAATGTACCTTACTACTACCAAAGATGATAAAGGCAGCAGCTAAAATATAGGGTGTTCCAAAAAAATGTGATGATACTTTAACAGCTGATAGCTCAATTTTGAAAATGAAATGTATTTTAATAAAACTGCCTTTATTATTATTCAAAGTGTGTGTATACATTTTGGGGGGACACCCTATATATTGAGCTTACCATGTGCCAGACACTGGTCTGGGCTTTACAAGGGCAATCTCATGCACTCATCACGGGAATCCTAAGAAGTGAGCAGATCATTGTTGGCATTTTACACATCGGCAAAGGGAGACTGGTAAGTGCCTGAAGTCACAGCACCAGTGAGAAGCCAAGTGAGAAACCCCACCCAGGCGTCCAGCGCCAGAGCCAGTGCCGCACTACAGTAAAATGCCATGGTCAACTCCTAGTCAGGAAGGAAAACAGCCCAGCTGGTGTGGCTCAGTGGTTACGCGTTGACCCATGAACCTAGAGGTCACTGGTTTGATTCCCAGTCATAGCACATGCCCGGGTTACGGGCTCGATCCCCAGTAGGGGGTATGCAGGAGGCAGTCAATCAATGTTCTTTCATTGATGTTTCTATTTCTCTATCCCTCTCCCTTCCCCTCTCTCTAAAAAATCAAATAAAAACATATTTTTAAAAAGAGAGACAGAATGGAAAATAAACAAAATGAAGCAGACGTAAATCATATCAAGTCCCATACCGATATGATGATTATGTGGCAACTGTACATTTTCCAAGAAGTACCCCTCTCCCAGGAGGCTGCTCAGCACCTCGGCCACCTTTGCATTTGGATACAATGGTGCAGGTGGCAGCGATGGCAGTACTAAGTCTACGGCCTTGTGACAAGGAACATCATCAAGTTTCAGACAGGCAGCCAAAATCTGAAGCTTGTAAATATTCCTCTCCTTGTTATCTAAAAGAAGAGAGAAAACATGTATGTAAGAAAAACTATTAATGCCACAATTAAGAACCCGTATTAATGCACCCAAATTTCTTTGATCTCTTTCGTATCAGGAGGAATCTATGCTCCCTAGTCCCACAGTGTCCAGATAAATACCCTGTACTTCATAATGTTTTAAGGTTTAAAATCTCTTTCAAGGTGATTTAGTCTAAACCAGCCGTGGGCAAACTACGGCCCGCGGGCCTTTGAAATGAATAAAACTAAAAAAAAAAAAGACCGTACCCTTTTATGTAATGATGTTTACTTTGAATTTATATTAGTTCACACAAACACTCCATCCATGCTTTTGTTCCGGCCCTCCGGTCCAGTTTAAGAACCCATTGTGGCCCTCGAGTCAAAAAGTTTGCCCACCCCTGGACTCTAAACTCTTCATAAAGGAGATGAGCAAATGCTAAGACACCTCATGATTAACTAAGGAAAGCTGACACGAGGATCCAGGTCTCCTGGGTTCCAGGCTGTTCCCCGCACATTAAGTTGCTTGAAAAATCTAAACACGGTGTTCATCTCTTCTCAATTCAAGGCTGCAATTTTATAATGTCCCTTTTAGAAGAATGTAAACTTCTCCATCCTCAAACACATCAAATTTTGTACACCTGACCTGATACTGCTTTTCTGTGTTCCATATTAAAGACCCAAAGTCAACAATTAATTTGGTTCCTAGAGTAAATAAGTTCACTGCTTTGGTAACTATTTGGTTTCTTGATCTAACAGGCTGTGCCTTGGTTACCGGCCATGAAAGACAAGGTGTTCAGAACTGCAAGGGTTGACTTAATTTGGCTTCAGAGGTGACACAAAAGGGTGAGGACGTACACACACCTCTGCTCAAGGCATAAAGAACGTGAACCTTTGTATAGCTGCACGAAGTGCCAATAAAGGCACGATGATGTGTTTCTCATTCTTGCCTTCTACACAACCTCTGACTTCACCACTGCCGGTCCTTTCCTCAGCAGCCTCTGCTCTGCACATTCTAACCTGAGCCCACGGCGACCCCACTCAGTCACGGGCAGCTGCAGAACTGCCGCA
>NW_005881307.1:0-5870 GCF_000147115.1 Myotis lucifugus | reverse complement strand
AGTCTTTTGGGCCAATTTCATTATCTGCATGTAGAATCTTAAGAAATTAGTTTGAGATTCTTAGAAATATAGAAACCGTGATTTCCTCTGCCAAGAATTCCCCAATTGTGCTTACATGGTCTAAAATGCAAGAAATTCAGTAAAATGATATTGTATATAAAAAGAAACAGGCACCTCATTACTGCTCATGTAATCTATTACTTACCATAATGTGTGGGCACACACTACAGACTAATTCTTATGCTCACACTTGTACGGAGGCTAATTCTCATCATGGTTAATGTATGGCACTATGTAGCCAGAGATTGGTCCTAAATTAGAATAGTGTGGAGAAAAAGCATTTAGTAACAACATGTGATGTGACAGAAAATTCTAGGTGCCATAAATATTTTATTTCATTTAATCCTCATAACAATTTATCTATATAGTATAAAAATATATAATATCTTTCTTTTCTTTTTTCTCTTAACCTCTTGTTATAGAACATAAAATGTATTTACCTTATATCATAGCAATTGAGTGTTGCCAACATTACATCAAGGTGTTTAAGTTATGGGATATCAAGCAGAGGAGGAAATATCATTTGAGGACTCTGCATCCTCTTCTGAGGAAAGGATTATCATGTTTTCACATGCACGCAGGATATTACACATCATGGTAGGCAGAAGTAGGACTTTGTTATTGTCTTTATTTAAAGATTAAGTCTGGTTTAAGGGAGATATATATGGGTGAGAAGTTGACAGGAGGAAGACTAGTGATGGTTAATTTTAATGTGTCAACCTGATTGGGCCATGGTGCTCAGATACAGGTCCCTATAAGGCTTGGCTGCAATCAATGTGTCAGTCTGGGCTCTGGGCTCATCTGATATTCAATAGGGAAAGGATCCATTTCCTCATTCCCTTGGTTTTGGAAGCACTCAGTTCCTTGCAGGCTGCTGAACTAAGGGCCCAGTTTCCTGCTGGCAGTTGGCCAGAAGTTGCTTTAGTTTCTTGCCCTCCGACCCTTTCCTTAGGGAACCTCACAACATGGCAGCTTGCTCTTTAAAACCAGCAAGAGAAAAGCAAATACTAAATCTTATGCATTTTGATCACATACATGTAATCACAGATTCCCTGTTACCTTGACCACATTCGATTGGTTAGAAGTATATCCCAGGTCCCATACACACTCACATGGAAGCAATTATGCAAGGGGTTTAATACCAGGAGCAGGGGGCTTTGGGGAGGCCACCTTAGATCCTGCCTGCCATAAATATTATTGTATCAATCTCTGAAATTAGAAAAACACTCGTCTAATAAGTGAATTCTCCTCAGATGGCAAGAATTCTGAGCCTCTGTAGACCAGCAAGGCAAAAATCATCATTCATAATCATTGATATGTTATATGCCTAGTTTATATATATACTAGAGGCCTGGCTTGTATGGGTGGAGTCCCCTGGCCTGGCCGGCGATCAAGGCCTATGGGGGGTCTGGCTAGCCAGGGGGAGGGCCTGTGGGAGGTTGGCTGTGAGAGTGCACTAACCACCAGGGGGAAGCTCCTGCATTGAGCATCTGCACCCTGGTAGTCAGTGCACATCATAGTGACTGGTCGACCAGCTGTTCCAGTCATTCAGTCATAATGGTTACTTAAGCTTTTATATAGAGAGTCTAGTGGCCCGGTGCATGAAATTCATGCACTCGAGGGGGCGTCCCCCAGCCTGGCCTGTGCCCTGTCACAGTGCGGGAGCCCCGCGATCCATCGCCCCCCCCAAAGAGGTAGGCCATGCCCACCATCCAGGGCTCCTTAATGGATTGCCCCAAAGAGGTAGGCCAGAGTCGCACAGAGGCCTCTGCTGGGCACTGCCCCCAGGCCGGACCCCAGCAGAGCTGCGCAGAGGCCTCCGCCAGGCCCCAGGCCTCCTGCTGATGGATTGTGACAGCGTGACATAAATCCCCAATGCTGCAAGTCCCTGCCCACGAGCACCTGCTGCGCATGCAGACTGCTGATCAGTCGTTATGCGTGAGGGCATCCCGACCATTTGCATATTACCCTTTTATTAGTATAGATACATAATACTTCATATATAATTACATATGTGATTTTAAAAATACATATTTATATGCTTATATTTATATATAAAAGAGTTAAAAATGTTAATCTCAAATACATCTACTTCTTTAGGCTTAAAGGCAAATGTTTTCTCACAATCTAGAGAGCGATAGTGAAAGGAAACAAAAGTAAATTCTAGGCAGCGATAGTGAAAGGAAACAAAAGTAAATGAAGTACATATTATTTCACATGTTTTTAACGGGCTAATAATATCACCGACACTTTTGATCTCATCATAGCCGTGAAAATTTGAAGAAATTGAAAAACCTCGTCAGTTTAAGTATAATTATTTTGCCACCCAACATTTTAAAACAATTTTATGATTTAGAACAATTTTTATTCTCCCTCACCACTGCCCCAAATGGGGCCAGCTCTGAAATGACCATTTGAGGACTTTTAATTTGTAAATTAAGCATCATAATAAGAAATGGCTTTTTACTTTGTCTTGTTTTTTTGGCAGATAATGGTCATTTGAACTGTCTCTGAGTCTGGAGTTTGCTGTTAACAATTCGCATTGTATCACTGCTGGGCTAGTTAACATTTATGTAAATTAGACTCTCAAAATAGTGTGAAGAAAACAGTCAGCTCTTTGATGGGATTTATGATGGACACACATCTGGGCTAATACAGACAATATGTCAAGCCTTGAACAACAATGATTTGGGGGATTTTTGAGACAGCTATTTGGGTCAATGGAGCTGATTTCGTCTTTGGAGGTTGCGTTCTGAATTAGTGATATCCACCTTTATAGGAACAAGATTGAAGATGAAGGGTATACGGGATTGGGCTAGTAAATAATTCTAGGAGTAGACAGACAAGGAGAAATCTTATCTGAAAGGATATGTATACCCTGAAATTAAATAAAGATTAGGTTGTGGAATTTTTGGTGAGAGTGGGAAGGGTTAGGGAGGACAATGAGGAGTCAATATAAAGGAGACCTAATTAGCAGTAATACAGTACAACATGAGTCTTTTTTTTTATGTATAGGGCATAATGTCACAGGAAGGTCATAGTATCCTGCCACCTGTGAGGAGTAAGCCCAAGTTGCTGTTGGATGTGTTAATCACAGAGGAGTCATTCTTCAGGCACCCTGCTCTCTCCACATCCAACTACAACATGAGTCTTTATGAGGATCCTTTCACATGTGTATGAACTTCCAGGGTGAGAGAAGATGAGCTAAGTAAAAGCCATTCTCCTATCAGAAGTCTTTTAAGCTGGCCACTTCTCCTTAAAGCCCTGATGTGCCCAGCTATCTAGATTTCATTGCCTTGTAACTTCTAAAATCTCAAAATTATCATACCTATTTTTATGTGTAAGAAACATTTCTATTCTGAAAGAACCATATTTTTAGAGAGAAGGGAGAATGTTGAATGTCAGTATTTTTCAAAAACTTCTATAAGGATTCCAGTTTGGAAGAAAGACTCGGGAAATTAAAGTATTAGTCTATTAAAATACTGTTACATTGGAAATTATTACCCAAAATAATTTTCTCTTTTTTAACAGGCAAAGTTTATATTTCTGAAGATAATCATTAATCTAAATTATCATTATAATAAAAATTAACATTTATCAAACTTCAAAATGTTCCATTAAGTGAAATTTCAGATCTCTACATAAACCATGGAGGACAAGACATTGGAATAAAACTCTAGTTTGGCTACCACTTCTGCATGTTATTCTTCAATTAAAGAATATGCCCTTCGTTAAAAAAAATTTAAATCTCATGTGCTCCTTGAATTTTTTTTTAAAATTGAAAGTAATTATTATTCTGGTTCTGGCCCAAAATGGAGTAACAGGGGCCAATTGCCTGCTTACCCTGTCTATTGTCTGAAAAAACATAATTTAAAGTATTTGGCAGGACTTTCATTCATTTTCTTACCTACAAACACTTTAGAGAGTATGGCAATTTCTTTAAATAGACTCCTACCATATACTCAGCAGTTCCCCTCCTATTTATTTACCCAAAATGAATGAAAGCATATGTCCACACAAAGACTAACTAGCAATAAAAAAAAAAGAATGGACTATTGATACATGTAACAACCTAGATGAATCTATAACTATGCAGAATGGAAAGAGCCAGAGGACGAAGAGTATGTACTATATAATGCCACCTATAAAAAACACTAGAAAATATAAATTAATGTGTAGGGACAGAAAGTAGATAAGCGGTTGTGTGATACCAGGGTTGGGAGTGAAGAAATTATTGGGGATCATGGCTATGTTCACTATCTTGATTTTGGCAATAGTTTCATGGGTATATAAATACACCAAAGTTATCAAATGATATACTTTGAACATGTGCATTGTACTCTTTGTCAATTATCCTTTAATAAATCTATTAAATGTATGGTAAGTAATGATGGTGACTAAAACGTAATCTAAGCCATGGGACAGAGCACTGTGTTCTTTCCAAATACTCCTCTAATCCCCAAATTATGATACACTGCTTGTAAGACTACTCCCTCCTCCCACCCCACCGGAATCCCTCACTGAAATATCGAATTGCAAGTGGGAACAGAAAGCATCAGCAAGGAAGTCTGGCTCATGGCAGACAGAATTCTAACTCTCTATGCCGTTTAGCTCTTTTTACAAATGATGGAAAGTTGCCACCTTTTTAAAAAAATCACTATTTTTATTCTCCACAGGTAAGTATTTTTAAAGGAAATTGTACTATCAATATCTGATTGAGCAGATTTCTATTCCCTCTAGATTTAATGTTTTCCATCTGCAATATAAAAGGAAGATAATGCACAATTATGCTCGTAAGATTTGCGCTTTCAATGGTGTTTGCGCTTCTCAATACCACATTTAAAAAGGAAATAGTAGCACTTGAAAAGTTAAGTAAGAAGATGAACAAAATTGAACACAGAAAAAAATAACTGTCTGAAGACGTGCTGAAAATACATTTAAAGACTGCCTGGGACAGCAGCTGATCCAGCGCGCTTATGTCTCAAAAAGTTGAGAATCGTTCATGTGGAAATATTGGACCTGGACACCCAAATGGAAGGAGGAAGTCCAACAAAAATTATCGATGGATGAAACATTGCTTCATCCCAGGAATCAGGCAACTGAGGTCCAAAGTTCTATCCTTCTGACTGGTAAATTGTCACTTCTTTTCACTGTGCATTTTGAATATATACGAATACTGTGCTTAATGACTTTCATATATTTCTGAAAACTCTATCCCTAAGGGAAAAGTTATTAAATGGAGAAAGGTTTCTTTTAATTTTATGTATATATTTATTTTTTTAATGTATTGAATTTGTTGGGGAGACATTGGTTAATAAAATTAAATAGGTTTCAGGTGTGTGATTCTATAATATATCATCTGTATTTTGTATTGTATGCTCGCCACCCCAAGTCAAGTCTCCCTCCATCACCATTTATCCCCCCCCACACCGCCTTTATCCTATTCTACTCCCCTCACCCCTTTTTCTCTTATAACCACCATACTGTTGCCTGTTTCTGAGATTTTTTTAAAATCCCTTTATCTTTTTTATCCAACCGCATACCTCCCTCCGCTCTGACAGCTGTCAGTCTGTTCTCTGTATCTATGAGTCTGTTTCTATTTTTTTGTTAGTTTATTTTGTTCATTAGATTCCACATGTAAGTGAAATCATATGGTACTTGTCTTCTCTGACTGGCTCATTTCACTTAGTGTAATACGGTCCAGGTTAATCCATGCTGTCACAAAAGGTAAGATTTCCTTCTTTTTTATAGCCAAGTAGTATTCCACTGTGTAAACGTACCACAGCTTTTTCATCCACTCATCTACTATG
>NW_005881306.1:0-5870 GCF_000147115.1 Myotis lucifugus | reverse complement strand
AGGGCATGTACCTTGGTTGCGGGCACATCCCCAGTAGGAGGTGTGTAGTAGGCAGCTGATCGATGTTTCTAACTCTCTATCCCTCTCCCTTCCTCTCTGTAAAAAAATCAATAAAATATATTTAAAAAAATAAGTAGAGATGACCCCGGCAGGATGAAGAAATGAGAACAGTGTCAGAGGGGAAACACCTTGGCTCCCTGGCAAAACAGGCGCCACTAAAACCCGTTCTCTCTCTCTGCTGTAAGCAAGGTCCTCTGAGGGAAAGATGTCACAGGGCATGTCAGCTCATTTTCTTCCTCACTGCACCCAACCATGGTGGAGTCAGGGGTGACGGATAGGCTGGAATTGGGGGACAGAGCGGCATGGGATTCTTATAAACAGACAGTTTCCTTGTCTGGGCTTTGCCGTGGCCACACGGTCCCAAGGTAACCTGGATGGTTTAGGAAGCACTATCTTGGGTGACTTTTTATGAACATTCTTAATAGCTTTATTAAACGAAGGAGAGAAGCTGAGGCAAGCCTGCGCCTTCTCCATTCTACCTTCCCAGCTCACAGCTCTGTGGAGATGGAAATCCCATCCGAAGCCCAGCGAAGTCCTGCAGGACTCCTCACTGGGTCCATCAGCCCCAGCCTCAACATCTCTGGTGTTTGGGCTCTCATTCTGACTTGGCTTCTACCTCTCCTCTGAAATTCCAGTTCCCCTTCCTTCAAACCCAGAAAAAGATAGACTTGCATGGTTTGGGAGCGTGTGAGTCCATCTAAATAAAAGCCAGAGCTTTGATTCATCTAAACCAGTGGTGTTTTGGAAATTAATGGATACAAATGAATTGTCAAAATGATGAAGGTGCAGAACCGGTCTGGCTCAGTGGATAGAGCGTCGGCCTGTGGACTGAAGGGTCCCAGGTTTGAATCCGGTCAAGGGCATGTACCTTGGTTGCGGGCACATCCCCAGTAGGGGGCGTGCAGGAGGCAGCTGATCGATCTCTCTCATGGATGTTTCTAACTCTCTATCCCTTTCCCTTCTTCTCTGTAAAAAATCAATAAAATATATTTTTTTAAAAAATGATGGAGGCGATGAGGGAGGCACTACTGATGTTCAGTGAGAGTGGGGGTGGGGCCCAGGATGGTTAGTCCTGTGCAGTGAAAATTCACCACATCTCCTGCTCAACTCTCACACAGTCACACAGGCAAAAACCGTATTTATGATCACCCCAGACTAGAAGATACACTCTTTAAAAAATACCTGTCCCCTTTTATGTATAAAAATAAAGTATTTTGCAGTTTTAATAATGCTCTATTTTTCTGAAAGCTTGTGTAAATCAAGGAAAGGCTATACTTTGTTTCATTTGGAACTTAACCAAAAGTTGCTCCCAATTTTGGAAAAGCACATCACCAATTGCAACACAGCTTGTGGTCCTGAATGTGCCAGTATAACAATCACCGCACTAGGTCTGTGCTTGCAGCTCTCACATTCCCGGTGATTCTCCGTATAGATGGCAGCAGTATTGAGACCTCAGCATCTATATATTCAAATACAACTTATGTCCTTATACATTACTTGCCTTTTATTTTGCCTTTATATTGTACTGAGGCCATTTTATGGGCTTAAAAAATTCTGTGTCCAGGTAGGTTGAATTTCATTTCAAGATAGTAAAGGGGCATCACAAGAGATTCATCATAAGAAGGGGCATCGTCATTTGTTTGATAGATTTGAGATTGACTAGTGTAGAAATTCTAGAAAGTTCAGCAGGGTTCTTTATGGCTATCAATGATTTGCTTCATCAGTAAGGACAAGATAGCTACAGAATTGCTTTACCCCCTTTCTTGTGGGTTTTTTTTTCTTCTGTCTCTCTTCTCCCCCTTCTCGCCATCCTGAATTTCCAACTCCGCTCACTGTTGCAAACGGGGACAAAAGCTTTGGAGACTCTGTCAATGGTCTCGTTGGAATCAATGGAGTCCTGCTAGTTTCCTGTTTTGGTCCCTTCACAACAAGAAGCAATTTTCAAGCTTTCCTTGTCTACATTTCACCTGCTTGTGCTGGGCACCCGTGTGAGGTCAGACAGCTGGAGTGCAGCTGAGGGGACAGAGTTAACTCATTTTGAAAAACGTAGAAAATCTACATACTTGATATGTTAGCTATCGGTGCCTCCTGATTTCCTGTGGGCTGTTGTGGATAATGGTACATTAAAGGACCCCTACATTTTTGCCTCTTACTTGGAGCCTTTCAAACAAAACCATGGCTTCATGTTCATTTTAACCACCTCACCAGATTTAAATTTTATTTCCAATTTACGCTAACATCCTACCTCATTTCTGCGAGTGATTTGACTATTTCGTGCAGTGCAAAAGAAGTGCCTGGTGAGATAAGTAGGAGTGTATATCTACAGTTTCAGTTTCAAAGAAATTGATGCTTTTCTCAGGTTAAGACTATTGCCATAGTATTTACCCAGTTTTTCAATTATCATTTTGATCTCTGTGGTAGAATGTTAAATCTTGTAGTTGGAAAGGCAGTTAATATCATTTCTCTTCATTTATGTCCATGTTGTATTATTTCAACATAATCACACCATAGTTGGATGATTTATGTTTATAGTATGCCATTTATATTTGAAAACGTGCATATAGATATTGCAATAATTCTAATAACTGCATTTCACTCTATTTTCAGTGGCAGGAAAATGCAATATTCTACCACATTGAGTTACAAAAGCTACATAATGTAATCTTACTGGGACATTTATTCAGTGCCTAATCTCTACAGTGTCAAAAATTTGTCATTGTTATTGGAAAATTAAGACTCTAACAGGCTTCACATTGGTATATATGTAACAGTTTTACATTTCTAGTAGTTAAAGCTAACATAATAAATAATTCATTTTTTTCTGTCTTTCTTAGAGGAAGGATTAAAAACAAATATAGTACATTAGTATTTGAGTTCTAATAATTGCATAGACATGTATCATTTAGTAGAGGTTTAACATGTGTTTTATATCTATTTTCAGAGGCAAAGTGCCATTGTATAGGCAGCTCAAACTATCTATATGAGATATTCTGATCTTTGGAGCAGATGAAGTACACTTAAAGAGGGGCCATTCTGGAGTTGGCAAAATAGATCTGGGGTCTGACAAGTTTTCTAGGACATCCAATCTAGTAGATAGCTAAGAACCCCTTGCAATGATTACATAACTATTCTGGTTATTATTACTGAGCAACACATTACCCCAGGGTTTCTAAGCATCAGGAATACAGGAAGGGCTTGGTCAGGCAGTTTCCTGCTGTAGTCACAGTCAGACAGTGACTGGAGTCACCTGCTTCCAGTGCAGTCTGTAGCAACCAGGGGCTGGCCAGGCATTTCTCTTTAGATTCTTGTGGTCTTAGGCTTTTTCATGTGCTGTCTGCCTGCGGATGGACTAGTTGAGCTTCCTCACAGTATGACGGCCTTGGGGCAATTAGACTGCTTCCATGGCAGCTCAGGGCGCCAGTGTCGGTGCTTCGGGAATGGAGCCGAAGCTGCCTGCCTTTTGCAACCTCGCCTCAGAAATCATGCAGAGTTACATTCGCTTCATTCTCTTGGTTACAACCAAATCTAAAGACTGCCCAAGTTCAAGGAGAGGGATAGAAATCATATTTCTCCTGGGAGGAGTGTCAGTGACACACTGTAAGAGAAGATGTGGGATGTGTGCTTTGGTGCCATGACAGCAATTCTGCATAACCTGTGACGCCCTTGTCAGAGTCCAATCTAAGTTTTAAATGCATCCCAAATGCAGGCAAACTTCTGAAAAAGAGGCCCTGGGCAGTTTACTTTTGTTGGCAAAAGACTAGAACACTGTGCTAATGTGAGTAATCACAAATTACATGATGCCCTGCCATCTTTTAATGGAGGATAAATAGATTTTCAGTTCTTTTCCAGGGCTGTAAAATAAAGAGAAGTTGTGTTTTTGCTGCAGACCTTTCACATACACTTCATTCTCTCCTCCCACACTTTCTTTTACTGTTGGAATTTTTTCTTCTTCCATGAATGTTGGTACCAATTCCTAGCAGTGGGTAGATGTAACTTTATGGTTGAGAGTTAGGCAGAAATTTACTTGTAAAAATATGTATTTTTAAAAAATAAAACATGCTATATTTGAAAATAATTCATATCAGTATTTTGATACCTTCCCTCTGCCCTGCATCATTCACTCATTCATTCATTCATTCATTCATTCATTCATTTGTTTACCAAAACTATGAGTGCTTCTGCATGCTAGCCACTATGCTCGATACACCTAGGTACCCAGCTCTACAATGTTGGAGTTGTCTATTCCTGACTTTCTCCATACTCCACAAATCCTATGGAGACTGAAAAATAATGTCGGTATTGATTTGGACTTTTTCAACTTCAAGGATCAAAATGTATTGACTTACATAACTTGGAAAGTTGGAGTGGCACACTGGATTTAGATTGTCATCCCCCACTCCCACCTCCCAATTACCTTATCTCTCGATTCTACTCCTGCTGTGGGTTGGCCTCTTTCCCACCTGCCACAGATAGAGTTTCCCGGCACTGAAGATGGCAGCCAATATATTCTAGTCCATGGCCTCTGTTCCTCCCACTCCAAAGGCTACTTTTGTGCTGTGCCCAAGATCCTGGAGTCAATCCCTGTGGCCTTTGAATGGGGATAGAACAATCTTTCAAGTGAGGAAGTGCGGGAGCTGCACAGAGAGCCGTGGCCTGCCCCCCATGGGGATGCACAGGGCACGTATTCCTTCTGTTCCAGCTGCTTCAGCCTTGATACCTGGCTAGTCTTTCTGCCTCTGGTATCTCCTAACTCTGGTATGTGTTCCACCAGCAGCTGATTCATCTCCCCAAACTTCCCTTATCATGACACTCCTCTTCTCAGAACCTTCCAGGAACCCTTCCTCTCCAGGACACAATCCCACCCACCTAGTGTGACATCCCAGGATCTCCACACGCTGCCCAAATCTGCCCACCTGCCCTGCCTGCCCTCCCACTTCTTCCTTCACAAACTCTATATCCAGTGTCATGGGTTGACTCTCTCCCCACAAAACTATAACATCCCAACCCCCTGTGCACTTGCTCCCACAGTTTCCCTTACTGAGAAGGCCAGTCGGCCTCCGTTTCTGATTCTACCCATCATTCAGAGACCTCCCCCCAAGCCCTGCCTCTTCAGGAAGCCTCTCTGACCACCTTGTGCCAGAGAAAAGGGGATTCTTAGAAGAGCATAGCCGGTCTGATTTTTACACTTTCTCCCCAATAAGTCCTATAATTCCATATTTTCTCATAGGACTCATTTCTGTCTCTCTGCATCTTGTTTGCTCTTTTCTTATTCATATAAGTTTTATTACTCTTTATGTGTTAAAAGTCTAGCAAAGGGTCCATGAACCTGGCAGGAAAGGTGCACAGTATCAAGCTCACAGCAGAGTCCATCAGGATTCCGTGAGAGTGCGAATGAATTCAGGGAGGGAGGAGGCTTAAATTCACCTGCTGCCCTGGACGTGCTCTGACGGCTGCTGTGGAAAGAGGACCTGGGTTGCATAGACAGCTCTAGCCCAGGGCAAGCCAAAGATACAGAACAAAGTAGACTGTGGGTCCAGAGGACTGTAGCTCAGACAATTTTACCATAATTTCCTTTGAAAATGTGAAACAAGAAAAAGTCAGGAAGAACATTTGACAAATGAACAAAAATACAGTGCTAACAATTTGTCATTGTAGTTAGAAAACTTGGATAAGGAATGCTTGGATGGATTTAAGTATTCCTTTGAAACATTTTCTTCTGCTATAATAATCCATTCCATTGTGTTATAAAGTAATTATAATCACCACTACAGTGGCCCAAGTCAGAGGAGGAGAAAAGAAATATCAAGAGC
>NW_005881305.1:0-5870 GCF_000147115.1 Myotis lucifugus | reverse complement strand
ATTCCTGGGACCATTCCAGTCTGAGTAGTGCCCCTAGGTTTGCAAGGTGGCTCAGCTCTTCCTCACTGTGTGACCTTGGACAGGTTACATAGCCTCTGTGTATTTCAGTGTGCCTGGCATATCATAAGCACTCGATAAATGTTAGCTGTTGTTAAAGGAGACACACTTCTTGGAATAGATGAGGAGCTCCTAGGCTTTGGACAGAGGGAGATCCTTCGGGGAAAGAACAACATATGCCTGATATAAAATGACAAAGATTTTACTGGAGCTGAAGATACAGGAATGGATGGAAGAAGCGGTGATATCATTGAACACAAACATTTGCCCACTCTGCCTCTGCTCCTTGAGCCAAGAGGTGCAGTGGCAGAATTTAAAAAGAAAAAAAATTTTTTTTAATGAACACTAGATTTGGAATTTTACAATCTTAGATTGAAATCCTGTCCCCACTATCTCCTGGCTGTGTAAACCTGAGCAAGTGGCTGACCTAGGCTCAGCCTCCTAACACGTATATGTATGAAGCGGATATTGAAAGTGAACTTTAGAAGTTATAAGAATTAAACAGTCTGTGTTTAATAAGATGTGTGTAGATAGTATGTGTGTCCGTACTTTTTTTAAGCTGGTGGCAGAGTGTTTATAAGGCTAGATTAATCTCTAAAGTCACGAGTTGGGTTAGGTATACAGTGGCTCTTAGCACTGGTTGCATATTTCAAAACATGGGGCAGGGAACAAGGGAGGAGAGGGCTTTTTAAAAAGACCTAGGTCCAGGTTCCACACCAAACCAATTTAATCAAAAGTTTTAGAAATGGCACTGAAGCCTTAGTATTTTCAAGTGTGCAGCCCAAGGTTGAGTTCCACTGTGTTAGAAGGAAACAAGAGAGAGCCAAATCACTCTGCCCAAGAAAAAACAAAATCATCAACAACAATAATCTTGGGTGGCAAAATAAGATGAACAGATGATAAATAAAAGAGATCTGGAGATTGGTGAAAGAAAAAGGGGCTCATGCTATGGTGAGACATCTGAATCTCCAGCAGCAGAAATGGTTAAGAGTCTTAAGAAAGAATAGAGAGATTCAATACATTTGATAGTGGCTATGTCATGTCAGTTCTTCCAGGGAAAGCAATCATGTAGTTGATGTGCGGGCTGTTTGGGAGGTGATGGAAAAAAGACACTCCAGGAGAATGAACCATTGATTCTCAGTTGGGTTGACGTAAGGAATGATTTAGAACAAGAATATAAGCAAAGAATAAGGATTCAACAAAATCTAGAAATAGGAATCAGAAACATGCCAAGCCATAGGAAATTGTAGAAATCTTTGGGGGAGCAGAGACTTTAACACTATGAAAAATAAGGAGGTGAGTCCATTTTCTCTGAAGCATAAGGAAAAGAGTGAACTCAGCTAATTTCGGGTTACACATAACACAGCTCACCGTGGGCAGATTCTCAGTACATTATAATTAGCCCTGACATGCTGAAATCTCAACCCCCTCCACACACTTGACATTGGAGCCACCAGTACAGAAGCCCCACCAACCAATGTACAAGTTTCAGAGAGGCTATTGTGGCAGACTGATACTCATCAGGTTTGCAAACCGGCCTTCTGACTTTGCAGTTTACCAGCTTTGGTATTAGCAAATGTGTCTCAGCACATGGATCTTGACAGCCATTTCTGAAATTTGTAAGGAGGAAACATGGTCTCTATCTAATATACTTCTATTAAGAACCCTAATTTTCAGAATTATATCTGTGACCCAAGTGTCAAGAGAATTTAGAGGAACATTCCATTCTTCTTTCAGGATCCCACAATGCTATTAGTAGGAGAAAAAACAAAAGAGAGCTCAAATTAAATCAAGTGACTGCATCACATAACATTTAGGAGAGTGCACACTTTTTTTTAATAGATGGCCTCTTAGAGACATGATTGCAGTTTAACACATAGAGTGAGATTATTTACAGAGAACGAACATCATCCAGTGTGAGTGTTTCCGGCCCCACAGGAAAACCTTTTAAGCTTTCAAGGCTTAAATGAAGGAAAACTTCTTGAGAACCTCCACTTAAGGATATTAAAAAAACCCATTTGTCCCATTAAATATCCCTGATTCTCTTTCCATAAGTGTTGAAGGCTTCTGATTTGTCCTTTCATTGCAACAAGAGGAAAATTACTTGAGAGTAGAGACCTTATTTATCTGGCTGACTCACTCTTTCTTCTAGTCTCAGCTCAGGTATCTTATCCTCTCAGCCGCTTCTCCTGACCCCCAGACCAGGGGAAGTTGTCTTATACATGAATATCTTTAGCAATCTTTTCATGTCACTACCTCATAGCTTCTTAGTTTATGTTGAGGCGACCTTTATGTGTCTGTTTCTCCTATAAGACTGTATACTGTCCTCATTGTAGCCTTAGCCCTCTGTGCCTGGCACAAGACAGAAAGTCAGTATTTGCTCAACTGTTAAATCATCAGTAAATGAATGGAAGAGGATTCAACAGAGCCCAGAATCTGTATTGTTATAAACAGCGACATCTGGGGCTTTCTTTCTCTCCCGAATATAACTGAGGACATTGGTCTATTCTCCCAACTTTGTGGAGAGAGAATCTACCTAAAGAAGATTATTCACCTGAAATATGGAGACAAATGAAAATTCTCAAAACCAGTGAGGCTGTAAGCTTCATAGAGGGACCTTCTCCTTCCTGTTTGGCACTGCAACCCCAGATCTGGGCACAGGGTCCACCTACAGCAGCCTTCAGCAATAAGCTCCTTCAGAGACGGCCTCACTTGCCTGAGGTCATACCCTCCCCAGGGGATCCCCCATCCAGAGAATGGGCAAGCAAGGCCATGTTGGCCAGCTGTGGCCCCAGGACAAGTCCAACAGGCATCATCATCTCCAGATTCCCCCACCAGCTTGTCCTGTGTTGCAGTTTGCCTTCTCCCTTGGTCCAGTCCAGCTCCCTCCCCCTTCACAGATATTAGCCCCTAATGAATACTTAGCTCCTCAAATTGCATCTCAGTGTCTGCCATAGGAGAACCTAACCTGTGAAACTACCAATAATTGTTTAAGTAAATAAGTAAAAAAAATGTACAAATGAGTAAAAGATGTAATAGGAAATATTTCAGCTGTGCGAAATGACTCCCACTGTCAACTAAAGATAGAGTTGGAGCCATAAGGGAATCCCCAAAACATCGTTCCCGCTTCCTGAGCATGTCTCCTGCTAACTGCTGTGCTATCTCACAAAATCCTTTCAATTGCCCCATTGGGTGGAAATTTATTGGCCCCATTTTACAAATAGGGAAAGGAGCTCTCAGGGGTGAAGGAATTTGCTCAAGATCACACAGCTCGTGACTAGCAAAGTTAGGATACAAAGCTCTTCTGCCTGGCTCCAAACTATTCTACTCCACGGCTCATATCATCCTCCAAAATTGATAGCAAATGTTGTAGCTGGTAACCCCTTCTCAATATGGTCAAACAGACTGGCTGAAAGCAAACATTTGGCCGGAACATTTCCTTCTATCCAGCTGGCTGCTCCAACAATAAACCATTGCCTTTGTTCCAAAGGCACCAACCAGCTCATCCCTGCGTAGGCAAATTGACACTCCTTAGAAAATTCCTGTTTTCTTTTTGCCCTTAGTGACACAGACGATGCTGCTTTTCCATGTGATGAATAACAGTAATAAAATTACTACTAATAAAGTAATAACAATAATAATAAAAGTATAACTCTATCTTTATTAACTTAAAAATCACAAGAAAAATTTTTGCATCATTTACCTAAAAGGAGGATGGAATATTGTCTATTGATATTGCAATGACACAGCTTGTCCCAAAAGCAGCTTAAGAGGGACTTAAAAATATACTTCTGAAGAAACACGGGGAGAGGGACATTCAGGTCATGACAGCCCCTCCCCTCCCTTCCTTTTGAGGCAAAATTGAAATATCATTGGAAACTAGACAATTAGCACTTCCTTAAACTTGTGGAGGAATTCCCTCTAATCACTGTTCCTTATCTTTGCTGTATCCAGGCTCTCTGCTTTGTAATTTCACAGTGCCCTCCTACTTGGATTCAAGGCTTGCCATGTGATTCATTGGTCAATGGGATTCAGAAAAATGTGATGTGAGCAGAAACTTGAAAACTGCTTGTAAGATTGAGCACACTCTCACTTTTGCTCCTCTGCCACTGCCATGAGAACATATCCAGGATGGCTGCTAGAAGGTGAGAAACATGGAACAAAGAAGCCCCAGCTGAGATGCCCCATCCAAGTCCAACCTAGATTAGAGCCCCAAGCTAATTCTCTGATGTGTGAGAAATAAGAGCTCATGCCCTAACTGGTTTCGCTCAGTGGATAGAGCATCGACCTGTGGACTGAAGCATTCCAGGTTCAAGTCCTATCAAAGGCACATGCCCGGGTTGTGGGCTCAATCTCCAGTAAGGGGCATGCAGGAGGCAGCCAATCAATGATTCTCTCTCATCATTGATGTTTCTATCTCTCCCTCTCCTTTCCTCTCTGAAATCAATAAAAATATATTTTAAAAAAAGAAGAAGCGCTCATATGCAATGTGTCCCCTCCGGAGTTCGACCAGGAGACGGGGAGTTTGATCGCTCACTATGACGTGCGCTGACCACCAGGGGTGGCGCGGAATGAAGGAAGGCCCTGGCCAGCAGCTGGGGAAGGGAGGCCCCAGCCGGCAGCCAGCAGCCGCTAGGGACCCTACATGTGCACGAATTTCATGCACTAGGCCTCTAGTTGTCAGATATTACTGTTTCCCAAATAGTTTGCTATATAGCAAAATTTAACTGGTAGCCTTCATTTGCTTTGAGCTTTAAAATAAAATGGCAAAGGTAATCAAGAAAAAAGTGAAACCTTCCCTCATATCAGACATGGGTCTTGTGCTGTTCAGAAAATGGCTTTCTTAATGACCATAGATTTTTGCCCCATTCTCAATCAGTATCTCTCTATATCAGTGCTGTCCAACAGAAATATAATGCGTAACAGATAAGTAATTTTAAAATTTCTAGTAACCACAATTAAAAGGCAAGATGAAACAGATAAAATTAATTATAATAGAATATTTTAATATATCCAAAATATTATCGTTTCAGCATGTAACCAATATTTTTAAATTATTACTGAGATATTTTACATTCTTTCTTTTAATACTATATCTTTGAAATCTGGTGTATATTTTAGATTGACAGCATAGTTTAATTTGGACTAGACATATTCCAAGTGCACAATAGCCACAGGCAGCTAGTGGCTACTGTATTGGACAACACAACTCTGCATCCATTGGAGATGGTAACTCCATTGGCCCAGAGTGAATGTGAACAGGAAGCAGACCATTGCATCCATTCTAGGATTTTAGGCAGCCATCAGAAAAGAGTAAAACCAGAAGAACGAATACAGTAGTTTTTCATATTCAGCTTCTGACATAAGAATGACACACTGCTACAGATTACTCAGAAATACTTTTTTTTATCATATTCAGAAAAGAAAAAAGAGCAGATAATTCAGGAAAACTTCCTCAGGTAAGCCTCTGCAAGACACTAGAATGTGGTTAGGAGTGGTGATTATCCATTCATTCTTCAACCTGAGACAACTTGAGATAAGGAGGATTGAGTCATCACACAGATGGAAAATAATGGGATGAGGAAAAACCCATGTGACCGTTTGTTTGAAAATTACAGGAATACACAAACACAAACACACACACACACAATTTTAAAGTTCTGCATTACTGGAGAAGAAACATGTTTCCCTGAAAATGAAAAGCAATAACAAATATTTAAAAAAGTTATTACAGACAACTCAATATAATTTAAGAAGTTATAGAACCTATCAAACAAGAGTTGAAAGAAGATGTAAGAGGGAAAGAAGTTAAA
>NW_005881304.1:0-5870 GCF_000147115.1 Myotis lucifugus | reverse complement strand
AGTGTCCCATTAATCGCTGCAAGCCCCTCGGAGAGAAAACTGCCCTCAGGTTCTGACCGATGCCAGACAGTCCCGCTTCTCCCGTATGAGTCTGGGTCCCTAGAGACTCACCTGGAACTGGAGCTCAGAGCCTGAGACTCCCTCCCGATTGAAAACGACAACCGCACCCTCAGCCGCCAGCTTGCTCCACATGCACTCCGCACCTTAGTATTTCACCTCTGCACTGCGCCTCCTCTGAGTCTCGGTATGTTTTTCTCTTTCCTTCTAGTTGTAGAATTTCCACTCAGCCAGCCTTCCTGTGGTTCTGGATGATGTCTGTTCCATCTTTTAGTTGTATTTTTGAAGTGGTTGTGGGAGGCAGCAATCTCCGGTGTTTACCTATGCCGCCATCTTGGTTTCTCCACATTTTTATCTTTTTATGGTTTCTATTTTTGAAAATTATGTTCAGAAAGGCCTTCTACAACCCAAAGTTGGCCTAATTTTTATTTTTGACTTACTAGAATTATATCTCCAATATTTGCCGGGGCTGACCCGCAGCCCCTGAACAATGGATGAACAGATTACTCTGACACAGTTTGACTGTGAAAGAGAGGGCTAAGGGAAGGCTTAACTGACAGCAGCCAGGCAGCCTCGATTGCCTGCCTCATTAGCCTTTTATTGGAATTTTTATCTTTAGATGCAATCAATAGGGTGAGTAATCTTGGGAGGACGTATGTGTTTACATTGTCCTCTAGGCAAGGGCATCCAGGGATTAAGCACAAGGATTCCAGTAAACACCGGGGGTCTGCACGAACACAGACTTGTTTGGAAAGGTCAAGGAATAATTAGGGGCATCGCCTTTGACATTCCCCTATGTCTCTTCTAAGTTGGAATTCTGATAAACAGGGCAGGCGGCCTTCCACACACTACCCTTTTCTCACAATATCCTCCTTACAACTTTCCAACCAAGTCTCGTGTGCTCCCCAACAAATATTAAGAGTTTGACAGAATTTTATTAAGTTATATTAAACCGGAGTAATTGATATCTCTGTAATATCTATAATAGCCAATAATATCTAAATTCATAATATAGAAATAAGATATTGTTATGGGTTGGCTCAACGAGATAGACCACCGACTCCGAATTTAAATTTGAAAGCCTTTTTATTAAGCTGGCCAGCTGACCACAGCCCGTACCTTCCCCCTCTGGGAAGCCTCGCGGCATGTGGCAAAGAGCAAGTGTGCATTATGATTTTTATAGCAAAAACAGTGTTACCTTAGAAGCTCACAGAAAGTTCATAAGCACAAAGGCGGGGGGGGGGGGTAAACAGAGTCACACCTGACTGGTCTAAGACAATCTAGCAATTTTTCTTCCATGGTTCCTAACCCTGCAACCCCCCTCCATACGTCAGTCCCTCCTCCCAGCACATACACAATCCTCATATCCTGGCAACACAATTCTTCCTCATACATCCCCCTCCCTCCGAGCACATTCAATTTCTCATGTCTTATTTCCCCCCTCAACACATTCCGTAACCCTTTACTCTATAACATTGTAACATTCTGTGACGTACTTTTTCATGACTAAGTCCCCTACCCCATAACATTCCCTACTGGTCTTATGCCCGAATCAAATCTTTGATTCAGCGCCCTCCTCTACGATATGAAATTGAGGAGGCATTTGGCAATGTATGGTGAAGAATTGGCCAGCGTCTCGGCCACTGACATAGAGTCTTAGTTCCCATGTCTTTCTCCTTCCCATTGGTCAGTTCACCAGGTGAGAGGCATGAGGAGGACGGGGTTACAATTTCTAGTGCCTCTTTCCTGCGACTTTGATGGCGGTTGGAGTGCTCAGCACCATCTGGTAGGGTCCATCCCATCTAGGTTCCAGGCTGCTAGGGTCATGGTGCTTCACCCAGATGAGGTCACCCGGAGAGAAGGCAGGCTGCGTTGGACTGGTTCTCGGTGCGTCCTCCTCCCTTACGGCTCTCACCACCCGTTGTGCTCACGTGGTGCTGCTCTGCAAAGCCTGTAAGGACTTAAGCAAACTTCGGGTAGACGGCTGGGCAATTTCTTCCTTCCCCAACCTGGGCACCAATGGCAGTGGTTGCCCAAACATTATCTCAAAAAGGAGTTATCCCTTGGATGTATGGGGTGCACCTAGCTCTGAGGAGAGCAAAAGGAAGGAGACTTACCCAGTTTTCACCAGTCTCTAATTTTAACTTAGTTAATGTTAATGTCCTTTAAGATCCAATTTATCCTCTCTACCTGTCCAGAACTCTGTGGTCTACAAACACAATGCAAATGTACAAACACAATGTAACTCTTAGGGCCTTAACTATGGATTGTAACTTTGGCGATAAACGCCAGGCCATCGTCGGACCCCATGTATAGTGGCAGGCTAAACCGGGGGACAATTTCAGTGAGTTTTCTAACTACTAACTGTGCTGTCTCTGCCTTGGTTGGGTATGCCTCAGGTCAGCCAGAGAAGGTATCAATGAAAACCAGCAAGTATTTATACCCTCCTTGTCCTCCTGGTATCTCGGTGAAGTCCACTTCCCAGTGTTCTCCGGGGTCCTGACCTCGGAATCGCTGTCCCGGTGCGGCCACAACAGGGGGCCCTTGATTCTCCCGGGCACACACTTGGCACCTTCTAGCCAACTCTTGAGATATTTTCTGGAGCCCTGGGATGTAAAATTCTTTTTCCAGTAGTTCTGATAGCTTCATTCCCCTCAGGTGGGTGCTCTGGTGGGTCTGGGAAGCAATGGTCCGCCCCAGGGCTTCTGGCATTATAGGCCTCCCATCTGGCAGAATTAGCCATCCAGCCTCTCCTTCCCGGGCCCTTAGTTTCTCAGCTAGCCTCTGCTCCTCTGGCAGATGAGTAGGCTTCTCTGGGAGCCTTCATGCTGGCAGGGCTATGAGAACTTCTAGGGGCCCTACTGGTCTTTTAGTCAATTCCTTGGCCCCTATATGGCTGCCAGATGATTAAGTATCTCAGGAGCTTTTTCCTTTCCTCCTGAGGTCAGGAGACTTCTTTAAGGTGGCTCCCGTGTCCTCCTGCAAGGGCAGTGTGAGGAGATATATCCCTGTAGTCCCTGGGTAGGTCTGGCAGGGCCAGTGCCGGGGAGCTTACCAGGGCTTCTTAGATCTCCCCTGGCTCCTCCTCATGTGCCCCCCGCTACCGGGTACTTTCCTCTACGAAGCTGCTCCCGTCGTCCATGTAGAGGGTCTCATCCGGATTCTGTAGGGCTGGTCCACAAGGTCCTCACGGAGGGAAGTGAGGGTAGTCAGTGTCTCCTCGCAGTCAGGCAAAGGGGCCTCTGCCTTCTCGTCAGGGAGGAGTGTGGCTGGGTTCAAGGCAGCTGTTTTCAGGAAGCTGAAATGTTTACTCTTTTTCCCTTTCCCTACCAGAGGGCCTGAGTGAGTGCTATGAGTTCCATAAGGAAGTCCACCTTTTGGCCCTCCACTGTCAGGGTTATTCTGGGCTCCTGGGGGCCAGCTGAGCCCTGACAACCCCAATCCACCTCCTCCACCAGCATGGGAGGGAGTCGGTTCCCCCGCACGTTCAGGGCACTCCCTTTTCCAATGTCCTTCCTTTCTGCTAAATGCACATTGATTTTTCCCAAGCCTGGGTTGGACTCCTTTTCTTCTGCGAGGCTTTTCTTTGCCCTTGTTGTTTCTCCGGCCCCTTGGGCCATTTTCCTCGTTTAGGGCCAGGAGGACCTTGGCCATCCAGGTGTTTAAACCTGCCATTGGGTCCTTCAGATTGTCAAAAACCTTCTGGGCCACCTCAACCAACTTAGAGATTGATTTCTCCTCAAAGCCTTCTAACTTTTATCATTTTTTTTCTAATATTTGGGGCCGACTTGGAAACAAATGCAACATTGACAGCCCTCCAACTTTCCAGGGCATCAGGGTTCGGCCCCTGGACTGTCTCTGTCACCTTAGAGAGGTTTGTGGGTCTCCAAGCAGCAGCTCGGATGCCCCCTAATAGAGTCTGGCGATACCGATCGAGAGCCTCCTTTCCCCTGTCACTATAGGGGTTCCAGTTGGGTTGCCTGGAGGGAAACACAGCCTTCAATCTGTCTTTTATTTGTTCTTTCAGAATGGACTAAAGGAGCTTTATTTCCCTACAGGGTCTTATATGTCACAGGACCTCACAGGGTCTGTAATTCCTGTAACAGAGGGCTAGTATTCACCACTTTATTAACCCCTCTGTTCTAGACAGGCCTTCCCCAGTTTCCTACAGTTGAGGTTTTGTGCCACCCCTGACATGGGCATGGCACACAGGCCTGTAAGACAGTATACAGGTTGCTAACTGTCAACTGTCTCTCAATAGAGACCAAAATTTAATGGGTATTCTTCTTTGCCCACCTGGGCAACTGCCCTCTCGGCAGCTAGACACCCTTTACTTTTTGGGTTCATTCCACATAGCCTTCTTCCAGGACAGTTTACACATAGGCCAGTTCTTTCTAGCCACAAATACAGTTTGTCCAATTTCCTTAAAATTTATTCTGGCACAGGAGAAAGTTGTTTTGCTGTACATAGGTAGCTTAATCCCTATACAACTGGGCTTGGATCTCTGCCTAGCAAATTGCAGTCTATAAGTTCAATATGCAGCCTCTGGTCCTCCTAACCCAACGAGGTTTCGGCTAGTCTCTGAGTCAGACTTCTCCTCTCTTGGAGAATTTCAAAGTCCTGATGGCTCCCAGGTCTAGGGAGAGTGCCCTTTTTTTAACTCTGTTTATTAGTTACAGGGCCCTGCTTTCCTTGTCTTCCCACCAGTCCCCTTTATGGCAGAACAGCGACCAGGCCTCTTTGAAGGGAGTGTACTGGAAGGGGATATCAGCCCCTCCTCTTCCAGCCGCAACAGGTACTAAACCCTTTTAGTACATTTGCAAGCAGGGAGCTTTTACTAACTCTATCTGCAGCTTTCATAGATCCCAGGCTTGCTGCTTTATTTCTGGGGCTGTAGGAAGGCTAGTAACAATCACTGGCTTACGGCTTAACTGCTGTAGCCTGCAAGCCAAAAGCCCAAGTACTTTCTCACTGCTGCTGCTGCTGCTTCTTTTTTTTAAATTAGGGCCACTGCAGGCAGCTCAGGCATCCATCTCCCCTTCTTTGTTCATTCACTCCCCAATCTGGTCTGGAGTTGGGAAATAGCGTCTCGATCTGCCTTGCTTCCCCAGAAGGCTGCTTGTCTGGCCCCAGATCTATAGAGGGCCGGCCTGCCGTAGTGGCAACATAGGAACTGCAGAACTGGCGGATGTCGCAAGGTCCTGCAGGTTCTCCCCCTCTCTCCCTGAAGGACCGGGGGAGCCTTTCCCTTCTGGGGCCCGGCCAAAAGAATTGTCTGTCTCTGTCCCAATTTTCCCTTGGGAGGCAAGCCCTCATTTACCAGGGTTTCTTGGACAATATGTCAACCTAAACTTGAATATAAGGAATTTGATTAGGATGCCCTGGGCAGCCGTGTATGACGTAATGGACCCGGTAGGCAGTGATCAGATCAAAAGACCCTGCATCTGGCCACCCCTCCTGGAAAGTGGGCCACTCCCATTCATAGAATCGCTGTAAATCAAAAGCATTAACATTATAACCTTTAAATTTACCCTAGAACTTCAGTTTAATACAGTAAATTACAACCTAGGTAAGAGCAGCTGATAGACAGAAATCTTTATTAACTAAGTGGGCTGATTCTCCTTAACAGTGAGCAAAAGACTCTGAGAAAAATAATTCTCGCAGCTGCCGAGAGACTATTTGCAGACTGCTAAGGGCCCAAACTTTCAGCCAAGCGTATCAACAGAAAGCAGAATAAATTAAAGTAGCTCTTACTTCACAAAGACCAGTATGATTACACTTTTTCCTCCTTCTCTGTAGTAAATGGGTAGTCC
>NW_005881303.1:0-5871 GCF_000147115.1 Myotis lucifugus | reverse complement strand
TCCTATGAAATGTTGCTACCACATTAGAGTCGAGAGAGAGTCCACCAGTCAAATAAAATTGATTGGATATCATTGAGATCAATGAACTTAAGCAGGTTTCTCTACTCAGGACTTCTCAGAGCATTTGAAAGGCCAGTGTGCATATTTTTTTAATATATTTTTATTGATTTTTTTTTTTTTACAGAGAGGAAGGGAGAGGGATAGAGAGTTAGAAACATCGATGAGAGAGAAACATCTCCCAGCTGCCTCCTGCACATCTCCTACTGGGGATGTGCCCGCAACCAAGGTATATGCCCTTGACTGGAATCGAACCTGGGACCCTTCAGTCCGCAGGCCAACGCTCTATCCACTGAGCCAAACCGTTTTGGCGGCCAGTGTGCATATTTGACTACCTTTTTTTCCCCCATGGATGGTCTATTAACATCTTTCAGAGTGTGGGAGGTAACAGAGCTTGGGAAACACATATTGTCCAATAGGATCTATACTCCTTGGGAATCCCGGCAGAGTGATTCAGAACACCCTGTGGCAGCCAGAGTATGTTCCAAGGGTTCTGCAGAGAGTCGGTGGGAATGTCACAGTCATGGACAAATGATGCCTAGAGTGCCATCAGGCAGCCATGGCATGAACAGTGAAATGCAATTACAGGCCAAGTGAAAATTTTGACATGGTCCATAAGGAAAGAATGGTCAATGGGCATCAAACAGAAATTGGGGTTCATATCTGGGAAAATATTGGAGCCCCGGCAGTAAAATTTCATATACTATGTGCCCTGTTCCTAGTGGCTGGCCAGCCAAATTATTTCAGCTCTGATATTTTAAGCTCATTAAAATGAACCAGGCTCTCTGCATGATTATAAGACCAGACAATAATTATACATATTTAAAAACCTATACAGACTAGACAACCATAAAGATTTGAAAGAAGAACAAGACAGAGTTCCTGCTCATAAAGAACTCTGGACCACTAGAGGTTGAATGATTAAATATATAACTACAGTGTAAGATATAATTTCAATACAATTCTCTGAAACACAGAGAATAGACTTATATTTCTAGCACTGAAGGGTTTCTGAGAGCTTGAATATGAGTAGAATTTGCCTGCGGAAAAAGGAGAAGACACCTCATAAAAGATGCTAAATTTGAATATCCAGATCCCATACTTAACCGCATAAAAGCTTACCCCTTATAACACAGAAAAGAGAATCCAATACTTATGGATAAATATAAACATAAATTAAAAACAAAAGGACATTCTAAAAATGCCTTTTAAAGATATAGAGATTTGGTAGAAATTTTTATAGTGTAAATGTAAACAGAATGTCCAAAGGTTTCTAAAGTCTATTTCAAGGCCAGTAGCTCTGCTGCTTCTCCTTAAGTTAAAGGAAGAAAAAAAGTATTTTCTCTTTTGTTCTTGATCATGAGATCCAGTATGCAAATTAGAGTACATCAGAGAAGTCCAGCTCTGGCCTCCAGAGACCCTCATTTAAACCAGAGAAAATTAGAAACACACAGTTATTTCAAAATGTTTCTAATTTTTCAGTTTAAAATAATGCTCACAGTATACAGGAAATGGCTGGTGCCAAAACCTGCTTTTCTTCCTAATAATTTTAGATGCTATATTCTTTGAAGTAGGATTAGAATAAAGCTTTCTTTGATGGGCAGTCTTTTTTTAAGGTACCACGTATGACAATTTAACTATACAACTACTTTATATATTAAGCTTTTATATATTATACCTTCACATTTTTATATTCAGAGTGTACTACTTTTATTTCCAAACACTTAAAATAAAAGGTCTATACTTAACAAAAACAGAAAATTTTAAAAGGTTTTTAAGTGCAATACAAATACTTTTTAAAAAATTAAGTGCTGTAAAGTTTTGTGGTTTTGGTTTGTGTTTTTTTGGTGGTTCTTTGTGTTAGTTTTTTATTTTTTTATTATGGAAGCTTGTTGTAGTTTTATTTTTTTTACTGTGTAATATTTTAAAGCTACCACCAAAAAATAAAATCTGGCTTTGCCCTTAAAACATTGACAAATATATAGACTTGACAATATTAGTGGTTCAATAGATGTTTATTGAGCAAAAGAACTGATAGTACCATACGTGGAAATTAGAAGACAAAAAATACAATCCTGGCTCCCATTTGAATTTGTAATTTTTCCTAAATTTGATACAAAGAAACTCTTTGTTGCTTATAGATCAGACCTATGACAAGAAGATCTGGGGTTGAACAAGAGATAATTTTTTCTTAGAAAGCCCGGATTAAACTTTTTGGCATTGATACTATAACAATTTGATTGATTCATTCAACAAATTTTAAAACATTTGTTGAGCACTGACAGTAGTAGTAGTAATAATAATATTAACAACGGGTAATGGCAATTTGGAATTTGTTTTGTGCTGAGCCCGGTGCTGTGTGCTTTTTGTACTGAGTAACTAAAGGAGTCCTTACAACAGCCCTCAATTAGCTCCACTGTACAGATGAGAAAAGTGAGGTGCGAAACTTGCCCACGGTCACCCAGCAACTATATAAATTCTAAATTGAATCCAAGTCAGTCGAAATTCTAGATTGGATTCCCGTTCTTTGCTACCCAAGGCCCCCATGGTAGGGATGCTCACTTGGCCCATTTCTCTTGACACTCACTACATGGTGCTGAAAACCCCTTTACTTACTAAGTAACCCACTAGATCTATAGTATCATGGAAATGAAACCACGTGGAAATGATTTTTAAATATGCAATTTTATCTCCTTTGCAATAATCCTCATTGATTGATAACTTTCAAACTGACAAGTTGTGAAGCTGCATATAGATCTTGGCCTCATGAAACATAAGCACTGATGCCCTAGCTGGTTTGGCTCAGTGGATAGAGTGTCGGCCTGCGGACTGAAGGGTCCCGGGTTTGATTTCAGTCAAGGGCACATGCCCGGGTTGCAGGCTCGATTCCCAGTAGGAGGCCTGCAGGAGGCAGCCGATCAATGATTCTCTCTCATCATTGATGTTACTATCTCTCTCTCCCTCTCCCTTCCTCTCTGAAATCAATTTAAAAAAGAAAGAAAAGTAAGCACTGAAATTGAGTTTAGCAGTTTAGAGTTGGCACTGAATCTCTCACTGCCCTGCCACCCCGTTTCCAGTTATCTTTCAGTCCCATCTCCTGCCCTGAGGCCATTTAATAGGTCATTACTAAGTGATTGCACAACCACAACAAAAGCAAGATAGAATCAAAAGGATGTTTAGAGCTTCAAAGACATCAGCAACCTTCTTACTGTAAACGTGAGAAAAGGCAGGTCTGGGTAGCAATATAATACGAAATGGAGCCTGATAAAAGAGTGGAAGAGACCGAGCAGAAGTCATCATTGCAAAACACTGACTATCCTGTTAAACTACTTTGAACCTCAGTCTCCCCATCTGCAGAATGGAGATAATCATAGTCTCCAGTTTTCTGTTTGCCTTGAAGATTACCTGCATACTACACGGCCCATACTATGTATTCAGGAAACACAGCCATAATTACAATCCAATCCTTGTTCTACCCCTTTCATTCACCCACTGATTTTCTCATTTCTACAGTGGAGGAACCAATGAGATGGTTGTTCAAACCTTGCTCAAACGTCCTCCTTTGAGTTTCAGCTCAAATTCTACCACCTTATAGGAGCCTTCACCCCTGCCTGAGTGAGAATGAATGATCCCCTCTTCCATGCTCGTTAGCTGTAGCCCTTATCTCACTTTCTCCTATCGTTGAGTTTGCTTTGTTTATATTTGTAGCATAATTTCCTAAAAGTGATGATTATTTGCCCCTATACAGTCACCTTATACAGAGCTGGCACTAAGTAAATGTGTGAGCCTTGACCTGAATGAATTTTTTTTTTAATGTTTTTTATTGCTTTTTAAAAAATATATTTTTATTGATTTCAGAGAGGAAGGGAGAGAGAGAGAGAGATAGAAACATCAATGATGAGAGAGAATCATTGATTGGCTGCCTCCTGCACGCCCCCCACCGGGGTCGAGTCCACAACCCGGGCATGTGCCCCTGACCGGAATCAAACTTGGGACCCTTCAGTCCACAGGCCGGCATCCTATCCACTGAGCCAAACAAGCTAGGATATAATGCTTTTTTTTTTTTTTTTTTTTTTTTTGAGAGAGAGAGAGGGAGAGAGAGAGAGAGAGAAACATTGATTGGCTGCATTCAATTGCTATGCATATGGAAAGTATTTGAGAATTACAATTATGGAGTTGAATTTAATTCTTAAGAAGCAGTGAGGATTTTGGTTTTCTTATTTTGTTTTTTAGGGAGAGGAGTGAGCAAATACAAAAAGGAAAGTAAAGGATACTTGCTATTTACACAGGGTGTTTCTGTTGGAGGTCAAAGTACCCTATACATCTGTCCTCAATGTTGTCCTTACGGCAATCACAGTGACAACCTTGGAGCCACATAGTGTCCTCTCATTTTACTATTGACAGCTCCAGGAAACAACAGAAGCTTGTGGTACTTGTTCAAGCCCTGAGCTCCCCTGGGTCATCTGTAGGGAGAGCTCCTGCCTGGGTAGGGCCAATAGGCCTGAGACCAGCTGAGGGAATGGTGATAGGGGAGGGATGTGCTTTTGGGCCCTTACGTGTCTCAGTTTCTGACTCTGAATGATGGCAATAATTACCTTGTTCTCCGTGATTCTTCCTCCCTAACTCGGTTGCCATGTTATTTTTAAAGCTGCCAGGACAAAGGAGCTTTAATGAATGTCAAAGTGGGCCGGGGTGTGCTGCAAGACGGAGCTAAGGGACGTTCTTGTGGCACAACAGACATAACATAGCCAGTATTTACTGAGGGCTTGCTCTGTGCCAGGCAGTATGTTAACCATTTTATGTGTATTAATTCACTCAGTTCTTCCAACGACCCTATGAGGTAGTCTTCATTTTACAGAGGAGGAAACTGAGGCACAGAAAGGTTCTGCCAAAAGCTACACAGCCAAGAAGTGGAAGAGCCTGGAGTGGTGCTCCCACAGTTGAATGCCAATAAATGCCTTTTATTTATGTCCTGTTCTGTCTTCCTGTGGCCATCTCTTTCATTTGGAGCCCAGCACAATGCTTTATGTGTAATGTGTGCTTAAGTAAATATTTGTTGAATTGGAGTAAAGCTAATACAATTGGAGCACAGTTGGGAATTCTGTCCCTTCTCTCCCTCCTTCCAATTCCATCCTCAGCTCCTCTATTAAGTACTTGGCTTTTTTTTTTTTTAAATATATTTTATTGATTTTTTACAGAGAGGAAGGGAGAGAGATAGAGAGTTAGAAACATCGATGAGAGAGAGAGACATCGATCAGCTGCCTCCTGCACATCTCCTACTGGGGATGTGCCCGCAACCCAGGTACATGCCCTCGACCGGAATCGAACCTGGGACCTTTCAGTCCGCAGGCCGACGCTCTATCCACTGAGCCAAACCGGTTCCGGCTGTACTTGGCTTTTAATGGTGTTTCTCCAGTTGGGTGCTCCAGCCTCTTGAAGATTCATCATGTAATTTTTTCCTATTTATGATAACAAGTGAATGATACCAAGTACTTGTTCCTGATTTCAGTGCTTATGTGGGCCAGGCCTCGACACCAAGAGTTCCCACTTCAGTTCTGATGCTAATAACAAAGGAACAGCACAAAGTTCATCTCTAAATGATGTGTTAGAGTCCAATGCTGTATTACAATGACACAGGGCGTGAAGAAAGGTGTGATCGCTGGAACAGGAAAAAGGTGAGAAAATTGGGTCAATGCAGGGCACTTCATACACCATGACAGTGGAGAGCCACACAGAACTCAAATGGACCTGACCTAGGCAGTCAGTACCATGTAAGGCTAGTAGTTGCGTAAACATTACTAACTCAAATTTTAT